>NC_065522.1:23382704-23396232 GCF_006386435.1 Epinephelus moara | reverse complement strand
TTTTTTTTTTAATTGCTTTCCAAGAATATGCGCTACAGATGAAAGCAGCTGTTTCAAACCTGTCATGGATCTCTGTTGTCATGGCGAGAAGTTGCAGGACACTGTTGAGGTAACATGTGGCGCCCTGATTGTACAGACCATAATGACATCTGTGTGGCTGAGCACCTTACAAGGAAAGAAGAACACAGTGTCATTACACCATCTTTATTAATCTATTATTAATCAGTTTTTAATTGATACCTTATTATTGGGAAAAAACCCTTGATATTCAATAGCGTATAATATCATTATTATGTGGCTCATCAAAGTGCTGTCCTACAGACACACATAAACATATCAAACAGCCACTGTCCTACAGACACACATAAACATATCAAACAGCCACATGTTTGGTTTCCAGACATGTTATTACAGGTTGTTGAAGCAAAATATAAGCCTATCAGTATATTTTATTTACATTNGACACACATAAACATATCAAACAGCCACACGTTTGGTTTCCAGACATGTTATTACAGGTTGTTGAAACCAAATATAAGCCAGTATATTAGCCAACTTGTCAAACATGATTTTTTTGTGTGATGCATAAATGAATACCATCTCCATTTACTGACAGACTCCTTGTGCATTTTTTTAATACACTGTGTATTATTTCACTGTGCTATTTCATCATCTGCTTTTCACACTTCTTCTATAGTGTCAACATTATCACTTCTCTATTTACCAAACCTCACTCAGTCTCATATCTGAAGTCAGTGTTAAACCTTTTTTCACAGTGTGCATTCTTGTCTTCTCCTCCACCCTGAGGGCAGGAATAGTTTCATTCATTCTCATCTGTTGCTCACCAATATGATTGTGTCCCCTCTGTCTCTTCTCCTTCTCATCAGTGTCCCTTTTTCCCATTTTTCTCGTGTATTCCTTCTCATGCGGCATGAGTTTGATTACGTTGCTGGTCTCCTCTGGTTGTTCAGCTTCAACATCTGTCAGACTTTCTGAATTAATAGAACCTGGACTCTTACCCACTGTAGGTTTGAAGGAAAGGTAATGTATTCAGCGATTCATTCAGTAAGAACTCTGTTAACAGTTAAATAACTGATTACATTTACATCTCATATGTTACATCTCAAAGAAGCGAGCAATACTTACCATAACCCCACAAAATAGTTATTATAGAGCTCCACAATCTCCTCTTTAGTGCAGCATTTGATTATAAACAAAAATACGGTCTATGGTATATATTCTATAGTATAAATTTATGTATCATGTCAGCATTTTCACTTGTATATTTATCAAACCATCAATAAGCTCTGTCTCACATGAAACCTCAGTGTTTAATCTCACATAATACATTTCAGAGAAGTGAGCAGTACTTACTGAACAACTTCAAAATTACATTACAAGGCCGTCGGTCATTTTGACAGGTTGCAATTACCACCCCTGCCCACTTGGCGGCGGAGTGCACAGTCAGTGGTTTAAGTGGCTGCCGTTTTCACACTGCAGAGAAAAGGTCATTCATCTGCTTCATGTAGCGTTGTTGACATAACCATAGACATAACGGCCTGGACACACTGGCCCGTTAGTGCCGTGCGCTTGACTGTCCACACCATATGGTCCACACAGGCAGCGCATTTCTCCTGCGCTCTCCGCGCCGGTTAAACATCGACTCCTCTCGTCTGTTCCCGTCAGTACTCGTTTTTTCCACTTCAACAGGTCATTTTAAACATGGGTAAGTCCATATTTTAATCGTGTTTTATAACGTAATAAGTTAATGACAATTTGTCATTGCATGTCCATGTATTGAACACTGAACGAATAGGGCATATTATTCTGACCATTTTATTCATGTAGTTATGCCTGTAGGCTCGGTGACACACAATTAAAATTGTAATGAAGTGATTAGGGTATTGAAAAATGTGTTCGGTTATGCACTGTTGTGTTATTTTAAATTATAATCATGGTATTTTCTCCTCACGTGCCTCAGTGCGTTCTGTTGTTATTTTATTTTGAAAATTGGCCGGATTCTCTCGTCTTTTCTGTGTCCGACTTCCTGTTTGGTACGATCCGCTCTATCCAGCTTGACAGAAGCGCTCGCGGCTCGCGTGAAAAATAGACCAGACGCCGAACTGGCACGGGTGTGTGGATGTCTGTTCATCTTTTCGTTCATGTCCTTATTAATGCACACTTTATAACTTGCTTGTTGGATTTAGTAAAAACGAACGAATGAAAACTAAATGTCTTTGAATATGTTTATTATCATTTAAAAACGAAAATTAAAATGACCGGTAAAAATAGATTATGACCGGATTTTTATGACCCTAGTCTGGCGACCTGTCCAGGGTGTTCCCCCTCCCCCTTACCTCTCTACATGAGCAGATATGCAGTGTTTGCATAGACTAAAAGGTGACAATATCCAGTCAACACTCCTGGATAATGTAACATGTCACACTTACTATTGATGAAATTCAATAAAATGGATTTTACCAAACATAGCCTACTTTCGTTCTTTATCCTGCATGATTGAAAGAAAGCAGACTAAACAAGGTCAACAAATTTCCACTTAATGTTTGGTCTTTCTGTTGGTACATTTTTGAATGTGTACCATTCTAATGGAGTAGAAGAAGTAAAGTCCCCCTCACCTTGCTGACGTGAGCGTCATCAAACTCATACCAGGTTTTGTCCTCACTGCACAGGATGGTGGCTGTGTAATGTCCTCCTCTCAGACTGCCTATGTGATGCACCATCCCATACAGTTTGTACTCCTTGTCCTGCAATGAAAAACACAGTCAGGAACATGGAAAGCAAACATAAGGAGCACCATTCAGATATAAATTACACATAAAAGTTATTGCCTTTATTTTTAATATGAGTGACACATCCACACAGCGGTGTGATTTGACAAACCTCTTGTGTTCCACCCAGCTTTGTAGATTTGAAGGAGCGGGTAGTTTAGCCTGCCTTTTTTCTGAAAATATACTCACTAGACCATCTTAGTTTTGTTCTTTATAAGTTAGGCTGTCCTTCTTAAATATCTGGAGACGTTTTATAAATGAATTCTGTACCTTGTGATGATGATCTAGCATGTCATATTAGAAACAATATATTAATTAAAGCCATAAGCATCATTTATTAGGGTCCAAGCAGAATGCCAGCATTTGAATACTTGTTTCTTTTTTAATTAACAAGAAGCAAATACTTCATATTCCTTAAAATTAGTCATCGTGGTCATCACCATATGCTGATGCTCTGTTGACATTTATAAATCTGCTTTCAGAAACATTTAATGTGGCTTAAATGACCTTCTGTGAAAATTTGTTTCTCATGACTACATTTGCATTTTTATTTTGCTCAAGATCTGTCCCCCATCTTAACACGGGGGACTGTTGAGTAGTTCGTTATACAGTTTGGGGTTTGCAGCTGCACATTATGTTATTATTATCTTCTGGCCTCATATTAAGTAAGCTTTGACATTGCTGCTTGATAATCAAGTTGCATACCTGGGCAAGGCTTGGGTCAGTTTTGGCAGTGTTGGCAGTTGCAACTGGGCATTTATTTGTCCCGATTCTGGGTTGTCATTCATCCCGAGCCTGAGCTGAGTAGGGCAACTGGACGAGGCCCGCTTTATTTCTTCCAGTGTGCAGAGTTTCGGCTGATATTTACATGGGTAACTTAAATTGGTATTATAGGCTACTTCTGTTGTATCGTAAAAAGAAAATTTACTAACATTGCAATAGGCTAACTTTAAATTTTCTAACCTCATCATGTCACACAAATAAAACTTCTGTTACCAACAAAATATATTCTAGGTAGGGTCGCACATAACACACATCACTGCTGTATATCCAGCTGAAAAGAACACCAACCTTTAGTGTCGTGTAAACTTTCACTCCCGCTGTGTTGATTGATAAAGGTTTTTGAGTGTTTGTTTGGGGCCTGGAACACTACACATAGATATCTGGTTTTGTCCTGACCACCTGTACATTGTTTTCTCACCTCTTTAGATATATGTAGTTTGCACACTTTCAGCTTTGTTTAGAAATATATGGCAGGTGAAACAGTAGCTACCATTGTGAAGAGTTTGTAGTGTGAATCATTTGACAGCTGCAATAAAGAAATTTAAGATCAGGATGATATTGCACAGAGCAGAACTAGGCCTACACCCACACCAAACCCCCACAAACAAGCAGTATCCGTTGACACACTAACAGCTTTCCTGTCACTTAAGCTACTGATTTCCTGTTTTTCAGAAAACCATTTCTGAGAACAAGTGCTCTTCCTCACAAGACTCTTCTCACATCCTTCACTCTGAATATGAGTTGTTCATTCGAGGAGACGTCACAGAGCAAGCAAACATAAAACTAATTGCTATAAGCTCTCATTCCTCCCAACGTCCATCACCCTTCCAAACAAAACAGTCGCCTAAATTTTATTCTGGTCTTATATGTGCCTTGGTTTTATCTGGTTAGTATCTAATTTTTTATCTTGATTTTATTCAGTTTCTTTTATCTTGCTGTTCTGTTTCTTCTTTATTGATTTTATATTATTGTAAACTTGTTTTAATCCGACTATTTATTTGCTGGTGGGATCTTTGATAGCACTTTAGCACTTTTCTTGTTGACTACTTATGGTGCTAATGATTCTTGATGTAATAGCATCATTTTGGTGCAGTCCCCCGGGAAATGTGCAATACTGTGTAACACTGTGACATTGCGACTGCTGACCTTCCTTTTTTGTTATTGTCTGACATTTTTGTGAGTCTGTTTAATTGTTATGGTGTTTGCAGCTTATGTAGCACGATTGTCTACAACAAATTTCCCGCAAGGGACAATAAAGTTTATCCTGATCCTGACCAAACTTGGTCACAACCATGTTAGACAATCTGGCTGAAGTCACATAAGGTCATTTACACAATGTCTACACAATATTATTGATTTCCTGCCAGTGTTGTTTTTTTGTTTTCTGTTCTTTGGTTCTGTATACACTTAGAATGTTACTACTGTTCACTGTTACCCTAGTCCTGCTTTACTAGAACTCTTCTGTAACTCTTATATCCATTGCTGGTATTTGATTTCCCTCTGCAACTCCGAACTAGCATGGTTGGTACCTAAAAAGAAACTGTAAGATGTCAATATTGTCTTTCACTGTAAACTTAATACTTTTCATCAGCACTTTACTGTTTTAAAAACAAAACAAAAATGTCCATAGGCATTACATTGGCACTTTATGTAGGCAATATTGAATATTTATAGTAGGCTAAACAGCACTTTAAATAAGCACAATAGGTGCATTTTACCTCATTGTAAACTTAATACTTTTCATCAGCACTATACTTTACTGTTTAAAATAAATAAATAAAAATAAGAAATTTCATAGGCATTGCATTGGCACTTTATGTGTGTGGAAAACTGATGGGGGCAACACATTTCTAACTCGCGATTATGATCACATTTTTGACTCCACACACACAAATAATTATATCTATGCGTTTGGGAGAAGTGTATCTCTCTCACCATCACATTATTTTGATGATTGGACCAACGGTTTGGGAATAAGAAGAACTTGTTTGAGGAGTTAGATCTCTACTAAAACACCTCTCCTCTGTGTGCCTGTCTCTCTTTGCTCTGCCAGGTGTGCCTCATTAATCACCATAGCAACAGCTGCTGACACACAAACACAGGCCTGTGGGTGTGTGTATTACTTATACTACTGTTGCTACTTTTGTGATTATGACTGTTGAATACATATTGTAACGTACAACACACATACTGCTCAGTAATAGTAGCACATGTAGTACACAGCATGACTTCATACAAATTAAACCCCTTACCACTTTTCTGACTATTCCTACTACTTCACCTCCTTCTTAGACATTAAAGCAAGCATTGCAGTGTAGCGTACCCTTCCAATATTCAACAGTATTGGTACCATTCAATTTTTCAATAATATTTATAGTAATTAGGCTCATTACAAGCTTTCCGTCTATTCCTATTACTTCACCTTCTTCTTACACATTACAGCCAGCATTTCAGTGTAGCTTAAGCTTTTCAGACAGCCTTCAAATATTCCTCATCATTCATACATGCATTGTATTATTCAGCGTTTCAAGCGAGCATTTCAGCTTTCGTATTCTCTAGTTTATCACTGATGTGAATAGATGCCACGTGCACATTTAAAAAGGTTACTTCCTCAAACAAAAGACCCAAATAAGAACACCTGAATGTCGTGTTTTCCTGAACATAAATAAAGACATTCACACCATTAATTGGTGCATTAAAAAAAATCCCCACAATGCAGTGTTTGACACCTGAAATTTCCAGAGGGAGGACCTCAAGACCCCTGCACCTTATATGTTTCCACTAATGCTCAAATGAAATCTAAACCCTTTTCATGTAGCAAATGGCAGTGAAATGTAAACATTAAAACTAAGAAAGCCTATTTAAGACTGTTTTGCAGCATGAGTCAAAATTAGAAATAGAGAGGGAATGCTTACCGGGGTCTGACGATCATGTAATGAACACAGTCACATGCAGAGGAAGCTATGAAACACAAGTCTGACTTTCGTTTCTTCCACAGGCAGCTGTCAGCTGTCTCTCACCAGTAACGTGATGATGTTATGAAACTACAGAAAAGAAAGTTCAGAAAAGAAAAGAGGCTCCACCAACTGCACTAATCATTCCTGGATCCAATCCAAAACATTGATAATCTTAAAATCTATTTTTTTTTGACAACTTTATTTATCATTTTTTCCATAACAAAAATATTAACGTCAATGGTTAAGCGTGTTTTACAGAAGTTGTAAACCCCCCCACCCCCTCCAGGTGGCACCCCCCACTACAAACATACAATCACACACACAACCATATACATAGGTCAAAGGCAACAGATAGGCACTCATACACATGTGCATATAAATAAAGGCATACATGTCCCTTCTATCTGCAGGAATATACTCTGTATCCAAACATAAATACCCAAGGAAGAAAATAAATACACAGATACAAAAAAAAATAGACATACACTCACACTAAAGACTCAAACTAGTCTGCTTTGAATATTGCGGTCATAATACCAGCATTTTGGACCTTTTGAAAAAGATAGAAAAAAAGGTACAAATGATCCTGTCATAATTTGGGTATCTAAAAATATCGGTCAGAAGTCAAAGGGAGACAACGAGCGGTCAGGTGAAAGGCAGGCTACTAATATGAGTTATGAACCGTGACCACGTTTTTTCATACTTATCCTCCAACCCACGTACTGTATACCTAATTTTTTCTAAATCTAATCCAACATCACCTCCCTAATCCAATGAATATAGACGGGAGGATTCTTTCCCTTCCAGTTCAGCAATATCAGACGACGGGCATGCAACGATGCATAGGCAATTGCATTTCTGTGGAGGCGGGACAACTCCAATTCGTCTCTAACTATACCAAAGATGACCGTTAAAGGGTCAGGCCGCAGTGTTTTGCCCGGTATCGCCGAAAGCGAATGAAAAATTGGAGACCAGAAATTACGCAAAGACGGACATGACCAAAACATGTGTCCCAAGGAAACAGGGGAATATTGACATCTAGGACAGTCTGGTGCAACATTGGGGTATAGTTTGGATAATCTATCATTAGGATAATGTAATCTATGGACTACTTTAAATTGGATTAAGCCATGTCTGATACAAAGGGAGGAGGTATGTATACGTTGTATGGTATTTTTCCAGGTGTCTTCAGGTAACGCTTCTCCAAGGTCTCCTTCCCACGCTACTCTGGCCTTATCCCACGTATGAGGACAGTTACTCAGAATTAATGCATATATTTTTGATACTGCTCCTTTATTAAATGGATTGACATTAAGGACTGAATACAATAAATCCTTAGAGGGTGGAGACGGATACCCTGAGAAATATTTAGAGGCAAAGCTCCGAACCTGAAGGTACCTGAAGTAATGAGATTTTGGTAAATTATGGTCTTCACACAGAAATTTAAATGACATAAAGCTATCCTCGGTAAAGAGATCTTGAAAATAGACCAAACTAGATCTATGCCAAACTGCAAATGCCTGATCTATTTGGGACGGCGCAAAAAGATGATTAAACATTATCGGAGAGAAGCTACATAAACTTGTCAGATTAAAATGTTTTCTGAACTGGCCCCAGATCTTAATTGAATTTTGGACCACCAAATTTGTGTTCAACGCAGGTGCTCTGGTATTTAGTGGGAAAGGAGCAGTTAAAATTGAAATCGGGGAGGCTGGGAGTGTAGCTCTCAGTTCCATATCAGCCCAGACCGGGCCTTCTTTGTCTGCAAACATGGTAATCCAATATGTCAATTTAGCAATATTGGCTGACCAATAATAAAATAAAAAATTAGGCAAACCCAGACCACCCTCAGATTTGACTCTCTCCAAGCTTGCCTTCTTTATATGTGCAGGTTTTTTATTCCATATGAAAGAAGAAATAAAGCGATCCAGCTGGGCAAAATAAGATTTTGGAAGAAAGATTGGAATCATTTGAAATAAATATAAAAATCTGGGCATTACAGTCATCTTCACAGTATTTACTCGTCCTGTCCGTCCCAAGTTTTGACCACCTATCCAAATCAGTTTTGGTATGATCTAAAATAGACCTATAGTTAAATTGAAAAATAGCCTTGATTGAGCCTGCAATTTCTATTCCCAAATAAGTAAATTTATCGTTTTCAATTTTAAAGGGCAGATGTTCGTAATTGACCTGTCTTGCTAGATTATTCAACGGAAATACTAAGGATTTTGATAAATTTATTTTATATCCTGACATGCTACCGAATTTTTGCAGGGGTATTTGGGGTATGCTCTCTGTTGGATCTGATATTAGCAAAAGCAAGTCATCCGCATAAAGCAGAGTTTTATGTTTTGTTTCGCCCCTGGAAATACTCTTAATCCTGCCATCTGTTCTGATAGCAATTGCCAACAGTTCAATCGCAATGTCGAATAGGAAAGGCGACAGACCGCAACCCTGCCTCGCACCTCTGTGAAGTGGAAAATATTCGGAAATCAGGCCATTTATTCTGACTGCAGCCATGGTTGTTGAATACAGAACTCTGATCCACCTACAGAAAACGGGCCCGAATCCAAACTTTTGTAATACTGTGAAAAGATATGTCCATTCGAGTCTATCAAAAGCCTTTTCGGCATCAAGGCTCAGGATAACCTCGGGTTGCACTGCTGAATGGGGAGAAAACATCACATTAAATAACCTTCTCATACGATGTGACTCTTGTCAAACTTTAGTTGCAAATTTGAGGTCTAGAGACTTGCTTGACTAACTTTAGCTAGTCAAGTGTAAAATCACACCGTCTCCCTCCAACTCTCTGGCAGGTTCAGGTTCACCAACTGCCCGATGCAAGCGGAGACAGATACCAAATTGCTTTCCCACTTCCACGTCTTTATAAACCAAAGCTCAACTTGAAACATTGTTTTAATCTCCCACACCAAGCCTTTGATAATTAATTTACACAAATCTGACATGCTGAGGTAGCCAGAGTCGGCAGAGAGGAGGAGGTCGGTAGTGATTTTGAGGAGAGCGGTTTCGGTACTGTGTTGAGGGCGGAATCCGGATTGAAATGGTTCATATAGTTCATGAGAGCGGAAGTGGGTGATTGATTTGGGAGGCGACAACACGTTCCAGAATTTTTGACAGAAAGGGTTCGAGATGGGACGGAAATTTGAGATGACGTCAGGGTCCAGGCCAGGTTTTTTGAGGATGGGAGTGACAGTGGCCAGTTTCAGGGATTGAGGGACAGAGCCAGAGGTGAGGGAGGAGTTAATGATGGTGGAAAGAGAGCATCAGTTACACTGTTGTCATGACCAGGAATATAGACAGCGCGCATTAAAAAATTACCTGTCACGCATGTCCAGGTGAGGCGTCTGAGAAAACGATTAATTGTGGGCGTCTTAGAGTGCCCTTGTTAATCATGTTAACAGTAGCTTCATTATCAAACAAGACTATAATCTGTTTCCGAGACCATTTGCTGCCCCACAATAGGAAGCCACAACAATTGGGTACAGTTCAAATAATGCCGTTGATTTGCAGTCTGACGGTAAATTGAGCATTCCTTAGGCCAAGCTGCAGAAAACCATTCCCCCTTGAAGAACCCCCCAAACCGACAGGAGGAGCGGCATCTGTGTAGAGCTCAATCGAAGCGGATGTTTATGATGCGTTATTATTATTATTATTATTATTATTATTATTATTATTATTATTATTTATATATATATATATAAATAATATATATATAAATAAATAATAATAATAACAATAATAATAATAATATATATATATTATTATTATAATTATTTAGTATTATTTTATTTTTTTATTTTTTTTGACAGGTCAAGCAATCAGGACACAAACGCCCGCCCTTGAGGGATAATTCTCATAGCAAAATTAAGATGGCCCAACAGAGAGAAGATTAGCCTGGTTCCAGACCATAGACCCCGCCCACTCAACTGAGTAGGCTTGCATCTCTGGTCTGGCATACTTCAATGAATTTGCGATTTATCTCGTCCAAACGATGGACGGACCAATGAACGCCGGGGGTCTAGCGATTAGCCAATCAGCGCCACGCTGATGTCAAGCTGTACGCCGGTGGGTAACTGGTGAGGATAGCAACAATGGCGACCGCTACAGATCCTACAGACCACATTAACGATGCTATCGAGGTTTTTCGCCACTACTCGCGTTAGTGGAGGACCAAATTAAGGAAGCTACTAAACTGGATTTAACGGCGATGCAGCTGGGCGTGCACGACGACGGAGACATTTTAAACGGGCAATGCTCGCTTGTTTTCGGCACCCCCGAGGCATGGATACTAATGACGTCAGATTCTGGGTGAGTTGTTGATCTCTACTGATTGGTTAGGGAAAAATCAAACTCCCTCCCCCTTGTAAATCGCCTTCAATGGAAGCCATGTCAGACTGAAGGTTCTGGCAGCTTCAGTCTGACACTCAGGCTTAGAGAAGATCCCTTTTTGTAACTGAAGCAGCTGAGGAGAATTTTTTTTATTTTTTTTTATTTTTTTATATAAATATCCTTAATGCGACACAATTTCTCTTCAGGAAGAGCGGCTTGCATTAGTACACTGTCTAACATGAGAAGTCTTAGGAAGCCAACAGGCCGGCTAAAAACCCCTGAACAAGTCCAGTTATTAGATATTGAAAAAGATCTGATAGGATGACTTCTGAGAGCCTTAGAGAGAGCCGGGACATTCACAGGCATGGAGGGATGAGCTTGAGCAGAATTTATTTCTCTGATTTTGCAGGACGCACCCGTCTTGGGCAAACAGATCTCGGGTGGCTGCTCGCGCACCAGCTGCAAATATGCAAATATTACAATTGCGGTAAGTGCAGACATTTTCGTTAAAATTGATACATATAGGAGTATTATTACCAGGTAAATAAGGCACCTGAGTTTTGCGTGCGGCAGGACCCGTAGCTTGGAGCCGAGGAGTATTGGCCTGAAACGCAGTCTTAGGACAAAAGAGTGGGGCCGTGGCTAAATGATCCGCAGATAGAGCATGATAGGCTTGATGTCCGGTGAAGTGTCTGCTTATTAAAGTTAGATCTACAACTGACCAGTCTATCCGCTTATTAAAGTTAGATCTACAACTGACCAGTCTATCCGCTGATTAAATTTCTGGATGTACATAGCGGATTTAGATGTAAAACTCTTGTGGTATACTCATAGAAAAGAGTCCCTCCGTATGACATACCCAAATCAGAGATAATAGCAAGGTACGTGTCCGGCTCTTGTCTGCGTTCAGGAAAGACTTCACAAATAGTGTCTCTAAAGACACCAAAAGCCACATTGAACTCGGCTAGTGTCAGTGATTTGACACTCTAGGGTCATTATCCTTTAAAGACAAAGAAGTCGCCGCAGTCCACCATCCATTTATTTGATGTGTCAGAAGCACAAATCAAGTCTTGACCAGATTAACGTCCTGCCCTAATAAAACAGCAAGCATAGAGCAATCAGATTAAAATGCGAACATGGCAATAAAAATCAAGACTGAGCTGCATACCTGCGATAATCTGGTTCCTGAGAGCATCAGGAGTAGCCCCAGCTGGGGACAGAAACGGCAAACCCGTAGTTGGCGCAGGAACTGCAGTTCCCAGAGTCTTCCGGGGCAAGGACAGGGGCTCGGCCGATGACGTCGAGGGTTCCCCGTACGGAGGGAAGGCGGAAGTGGAGCCTGCTGCGGTGATTCAAGCACAACAAGACGATTATTCACGCTGATTAAGGAGGATTTAATATCGGACAGAGCCGACAACAGTTCATCATTCGGCTGAACAAACGCCTGAGTGGAAGACAATTTTCCCCTTCTTCTGGGGAGTGTAAAGTAAGGGCCACACTGCCTGCGAAGCGCAGCGCACCGAAATTCTCGCGCGAGCCGGAGCACCTCCGTTCACATCAGACGCGCATTTCTCCACGCCGGTCGAGAAGCGATTCCGCACCCAGCTGTTGTTTTTCACTGCCTGGCTTGACACATTCGCTCGCGGCTCGCGCAGAAAATAGACCAGACGCTGAACTGATCGCTGCAAATGGCGAGCCTGCCGCAGAGCTTCCAGGCGCGGCGCGGCCAGTGTGGATGACACAGTCGGTTAACATGGGCGCCGAAAGGAAACTGCCTTCACTTCTCGGCGCTTCGCTGTGCATTTTTTGGCAGGGGCTTCCCCCTTCTTGCTTTTCGTGGCGGGGCCTGGCTCTGGATCTTCAATCGCACCGGGAACGTGCTCTACAAGAAACTCGAACTTCATGACTGAGGCCACATGGAGCAGTGACGCCACCGGCATAGAGAGTCTCGAGGATCCGGCTCGTGGGCCAGTCGCTCATTGCCTGTGAACCAGGCGAAAGCTGCGACTAGGAGCTGCGGGAAGGGCTCTCTGATCCCCAGAAGGAGAAGGCGCTTCGTTGTCGGTGTCTGGGATTTCAAACAGCCTGCCTTCGCTTCCTGACTCGGATGAGACGGAGGACATGATGGCAAGGATCAGAGGCCCCGGTAACATCAAGATGAGAAGCTTCATAAGCAGCAGCAGCAGCAGCGAGAGCAGCAGAACACAGCAGGATCAGCAACAGCAGGATCAGCAACAGAGCACCATGCGCATGCAGCATGCAGCATGCAGCAGCAGAGTAGCAAGGAATGATCAGGTAAGCACAGGGGATTTAAATAGCCCGCCCTATCAGCTGAGGAGAGCATGTGGCTGATCAGCTGATCAGGATTGCGCACTTGAGTTGTCTGCCTGAACTAGCTCTGCAGGCTTCGCATCATTTAAAGCTAAATATTAAATATGGCACCTAAATGTTAAATCTAAATATTAAATCTAAATCTAAATCTAAATGTTAAATATAAATGTTAAATCTAAATATTAAATCTAAATCTAAATGTTAAATCTAAATGCTAAATATAAATCTAAATGTTAAATGTTAAATCTAAATGTTCTGGGTGAAACTAAATATTTAGCTAATATGCAAATTCACACTGCCGGTCACCGGAAGTACCAA
>NC_065522.1:23353902-23382045 GCF_006386435.1 Epinephelus moara | reverse complement strand
CCAACGTCCATCACCCTTCCAAACAAAACAGTCGCCTAAATTTTATTCTGGTCTTATATGTGCCTTGGTTTTATCTGGTTAGTATCTAATTTTTTATCTTGATTTTATTCAGTTTCTTTTATCTTGCTGTTCTGTTTCTTCTTTATTGATTTTATATTATTGTAAACTTGTTTTAATCCGACTATTTATTTGCTGGTGGGATCTTTGATAGCACTTTAGCACTTTTCTTGTTGACTACTTATGGTGCTAATGATTCTTGATGTAATAGCATCATTTTGGTGCAGTCCCCCGGGAAATGTGCAATACTGTGTAACACTGTGACATTGCGACTGCTGACCTTCCTTTTTTGTTATTGTCTGACATTTTTGTGAGTCTGTTTAATTGTTATGGTGTTTGCAGCTTATGTAGCACGATTGTCTACAACAAATTTCCCGCAAGGGACAATAAAGTTTATCCTGATCCTGACCAAACTTGGTCACAACCATGTTAGACAATCTGGCTGAAGTCACATAAGGTCATTTACACAATGTCTACACAATATTATTGATTTCCTGCCAGTGTTGTTTTTTTGTTTTCTGTTCTTTGGTTCTGTATACACTTAGAATGTTACTACTGTTCACTGTTACCCTAGTCCTGCTTTANGATTTCCTGCCAGTGTTGTTTTTTTGTTTTCTGTTCTTTGGTTCTGTATACACTTAGAATGTTACTACTGTTCACTGTTACCCTAGTCCTGCTTTACTAGAACTCTTCTGTAACTCTTATATCCATTGCTGGTATTTGATTTCCCTCTGCAACTCCGAACTAGCATGGTTGGTACCTAAAGAGAAATTGTAAGATGTCAATATTGTCTTTCACTGTAAACTTAATACTTTTCATCAGCACTTTACTGTTTTAAAAACAAAACAAAAATGTCCATGTGTGTGCCTGTAAAGTTAGGGGTGCTTGAAATATTGAACCAAAAAGATGCCAGAGGGGAAGATATCCCCCACCTCAACTCATACGATGTGACTCTTGTCAAAGTTTAGTTGCAAATTTGAGGTCTAGAGACTTGCTTGACTAACTTTAGCTAGTCAAGTGTAAAATCACACCGTCTCCCTCCAACTCTCTGGCCGGTTCAGGTTCACCAACTGCCCGATGCAAGCGGAGACAGATACCAAATTGCTTTCCCACTTCCACGTCTTTATAAACCAAAGCTCAACTTGAAACATTGTTTTAATCTCCCACACCAAGCCTTTGATAATTAATTTAAACAAATCTGACATGTGGGTACCCACAGAACCTATTTTAATTAAGATATCTTGAGGTAACAGGTCAAGAAACCTGCTGTTTTTCTCTCGCCACAATTAAGCCTAACTTCCAAGCCTTATTTAGCCCCCTTCCTGAGAAGCTAGCATAACACGGTTGGTCTCACTGGAGTCCTTAGATCTTCACATACTGGTATCATCACTTTAGCTTTTAATTCAGCCATCAATAGCCTCTGAGAGACAGACAGAAATGAAAATGGCAGCGAGGTTAACACCATCAAAAAAATAATGTGTTAAGTTCTGACCTTTGTAGTGTAATGTACTAATTTACTGTAGTGTTTATACTGTACCTTTAAAGATACGTGTTGAAGCAATGTACTCTGTGCACTGACAAGTCACACACTGGTTTATTATTTCATGTATTTCTATGACACACACATACAGTCATTGAGCACTTAAGCATTGTGGTGGAAAAGTACCTAGGATTCACTGTGCATCATTTTTTTTTAAATAGCATGAGGATGGGCTCAGAAATATTGGTGGAAAGTTAGGGGAATTCCAGCTTGGCCTGATATGACCCTGGTAATAGGAGGTGGGCCTAGACAGCCCGGGAAAGCATTACACGGTGAAACTGGCTCCAAGGGAAAAAGGGAAAGCTGGGATACCATTATGTACAAGCTCCAGTGGGTAGACTGGCTTCAAGGGAAGAACGGAGAGCCGTGACACCGTTAAGGTCAGCCCAAGTGGGTAGGATTAAAGAAAAAAGGTGGAGACTCAACAGAATCTTCACCAGCCTTAAAAAGGGATGCACAGAAGGGAAAACTCACGATTTCTATGTGCTGTTGCCTGCGTGCACATTAAACTCAGTTGCATCTGATTCTACGTGTCTCCAGTGATTTTTTTTTAACTCTGAGTATTTGAGTTTTTGATATTTAATAGAAAACAAAGAAAGTTTGTTCGGGAAGTAGGGAACGAGGTAGCAAGCTTTCTGGCCCAGCTCCAGGCCTTGAATTCTGCTTCTTCACCTTCATCACATCATGATTAACGCGCTACACAGCACAGTGCAAACGGTGATGTAAGCCCACTTTTAGGTTATTATTAACATTCTCATTAAAAAATGCATGCATAAAGCAATAGGAAAGGAACGTCTGAGTGGTTTTGCTGTCATCAGTATTATTGCAGAACTCGCTCAGAAGCTTCATACAATGATCTACTGTAAAGACCTTGTAACCAGGGAATGCAGATGTGTGTGCCTTTGTAGAGCCTCCAGCAGCTGCTGAAAAGTACCAGTTCTATGGTTCTTTTGTAGTGGAACATAAACACAGAGTTAATACAGTTTTGTGACTTTCCTTCTGTTATGTGTGACCATAAGTTTTAATTCAGTAAGGCCTATAGTTAACACTGTTGAAGAAAAAATGTTGTTTCAGGTCTAATTCTGTGGTGGGTTCAGATGAATTTTATTCACTGCAGTGGAGACAGACATTCACAGCAAGGGTCAGAATAAGGTTTTTATAGTATTACATTCAAAGGCTAGGCTGAAACAATGGGCTGTGGGCTGAACCAAACAAGAGTTCTGGCTGACAACAAATGTAAATAGGACTCAGGAAACTCAGGACAGGCTATTAAACAATACAATCAGATTCAATACAATTCTTTATCAATCTCGGTGCACTCATCCCCCTCAACACCCCAAAGACTTTCTTCCTGAATGAGAAACTAAAGTAACACAGGGTTTGTTGATCAATGTTAAACAGTTGGTATCTTAATCAGAAGAACAGGAAGGACAGTAATACATGAAGGTGAAACTGAAAGAATAAGGTAAAATATTTTGCACCAAGTGTGACCAGTGTTACCTTATAATTACAACACATGAGATCGAGATAAAAAAAATGAAGGAATGAGTGAGAACATATGTTTTTATTTCTCCTTGTGTGGAGAGCTGAGCTGGTTTTAGACATCACTCTTATTGGTCTGCTTGTGCTTTTGGTTCAGAGGCTGCAGGCTTTATCTTCATCAGATGCCTCCGGGCAGAATCTGCAACACATAAATGTTGGACATGTGCTGGATCCCGTGGGATACCAGAGTGGTCCTCTCCTCCAGTGTCTGGGCATTGAAGACAACCCGTACGTCGCCACCTTAAAGCAGAGAGATAAATAATCTATGTGTCAGGTTCAGAAGTTAAGTTAAAAGTTAAAAATACATTTACAGTGTATACAGAGTCAAATACTTGCATTTTTTTCACAAGGTAAATTAAAATATTTCCTCATTTCTAACATTGACCAGTGACAATAATCTGAACTGACCTCTGAGATGTTGTTGTAAAACTAATGAGGTGTGAGGAACAGTTTTAGGAGCTGTTTAAGAAAGTTTTCTGTCTTCACTCTGCTGTCAGTCATCCAACCCAGCAATCTTACATTAATTATTAGGGCCTACGCACACCGACCATTGTAAGACATACAAAAAAGTCTCTTGGAGCCATACCCTAAACCCAACAGGAAGCCAGCCATTTTGAATTTACTGTGCGATTTTGGTGCATTTTTGGCAATTTCCAGGGGTCGTACTTTAACAAACTTTTCCTAGAGATTTGATCCAATTGACTTCAAATGTGGTGTGTAATATCTAAACTGGTTGAACCATATGACCGTGGCTAGGCGCCAATTTTCCATGTTTCACCACCAAACAGGAAGTAGTTTATAACTCCAGCATACATGATCCAATCTGCCCCATACTTCTCAGGTTTGGTGACTGTCCTGCCCTGAACACATCTACATGCCAATAATTAGTTAGTTATAGTGCCCCCTACTGGCATCAGGAAATGTCATGTTTCATACTTTGACGTACATCTCCTACAAAGTTGACCGGATTCACCTCAAATTTGGCCAAAACAGCCATATGACCTTGATGATGTTTTTCTATGAAAACTGAATTTTCGTTTCGTCGTCGTGGCAGTGTGGCAAATTTCGATGTTTCGGCATGACAACAACAATTGTAACTTTACTCCACATAGTCATATCTTTTCAAAACTTCATTCATATGATGACAGTCAAGGCCTGAACACATCTACAAAGGAATTTTGAATCACAGTCATAGCGCCACCTACTGGCAAAAGGAAATGAAAATCTTTATATTTTCATGTCCTCCTTCTGGCAGGTTTATCAGACCCATCTCAAATTTGGTCAGTTTGCTCAGTCCTAAGACCTCAGATACTCAGAAATTAAGCTTTTGAGTTGTCATCAAGTGCTGTTGCTGTGGCATCGCATTATTCACCATGGAACAGGAAGTTGTTTTTAAGGGGCAAGGGATTCTTGAAAACTTACAAAATGTGTTATCTCATAAACAAAGCAGCCCCCACCCTACGCTTCACCCGGAGGTATGAAAATTTGTAGGCATATGTAACATCCCAAGATGTACAAAAAGCCTCTTGGAGTCATCCCCTAAACCCAACACAAAGTCAGCCATTTTGAATTAACGCTGCCACTTTTGTGCCTTTTTTGGCCATTTCCAGGGGTCGTACTTTAATGAACTCCTCCTACAGATTTGGTCTTATTGACTTCAAATTTGGTGTGTCCCATCTATAGATCTTGAACATCAAAACATTCTCAAAGCTTGAATGTTCATCAGACCTTGTGTCTGTGGCGAGGTGTCAGATGTCAATGTTTCACCACCAAACAGGAAGTGGTTTGTAACTCCAGCATACATGGTCCAATCTGCCCAAAACTTCAAATATTTTATAAGGCTCCAGGCCCAAAGCCGACTACATGCACATCAGGTGTCATGGTGATTGTTCCACCTCCTGACAACAGGAAGTAAGACTTGTCAGACAATTATCTTTTGATTTACCTGAAATTTGCATGGTGGGGTCTAAAAATGATTTACAGCAACATCAAAGGAAATGAGAAATACACAGTATGAAGGTCAACAGTGTTGCAGTGGATTTTGGGCTGATTGCTCCATTGTAAATATTTAATGAGAAATGAGTTTTCCTGATATTTTTAGTACATTTTTTAACAATGCCCTGCCTCTTTTGTTTTTTTTTGCTGTACATACATACTATATAGACTTCGTTTTTTTACAGACTCAGGCCTCTAGTTTCGCACAGCGTGCGCGCTGGTGCAGCTACTCCTCTTTCCCACCTTCGTCCCTCCTGCCTGCGCAAGTCGGAAAGAGGGTGCGGAGAAGGCGTGGAGTGGGTTTTACACACATCACACCAATCAAATGAGCCTCTCTCCTCGCCCTTAAATGCGCCACGCAAAGGCGTAATGAGAGTTTACTCAATTCGCCATGGCAGAAGAGAGCAGCAGCGTCAGACGGCCAAACTCCTCCCAGGAGGAAACTGATGTTTTGGTCCGGGAGGTCCAAGCTCACAGTGTCCGAATATACGGAATTGCGAGCAGACCTCCACGGGCTGATGATGCAAAGGTAGCCTGGGAGGAGGTCACCACAATCGTAAATCAATGTTGCGTTTCTCTTGTGCGCGCGTGCTCTCTCTTTCTCTCTCGCAGTCTCACTCTGTTTCTTTTCTTTTGACTTTTCTAAGATGACAGATGCTGAATATATACTCCCTATCTGATGCTGTGGCTGTTTGTGGTTGGCTGAGAGGGATGTGAACTCATTAGTTTGCAGCTGTGTTAATCAAATCAGGTTGGGTTTCCATTACGCGTGCCAAACGTGCCAAACGGTGCCAATCCCCTTTGATCTGACATCAGATGTGACGGGACAGTCGATATAGAGATACATTTATGTGCTGATTGCAGATAGTTGCATTGAATAGTGGTTTTTTGGGTATTTATTGCATCGTTAATGTGCCTGATATTCTGGAAACCTGCCTGTGAGGTTTTGGTGACGTGTGCGCACTGTCCGCCGGTCAGCCAAACTTCGGCTTACACCGGCTGCGCTCCCCCTGCGCTGACAGTAGACCTGGTTTCAGCTGGCGAGCTTTTAGCGCACCTTCGGCGAAGCCTTTTGGCACGAAACTGTCACTGCGCCAAGCTGGATCTGTCGACACCTCCCCCTGTTGTGCCGCCACACCCATCTCAGCGCACCTCGGTCTGCCAAACTACCAAACTGCCCATCTCAGCGCACCTCGGTCTGCCAAACTACCAAACTGAGCGCACCTCAGATTGCGCTGCTCGAAACTAGCTGCGCCGGGAAACTAGAGCCCAAAGTGTTTTCTTCTCACCGATGCTTGGCAATTGTTGTATTAGCGCATCGGTTGTTTTAAACGCATTCTTTTCTAATGCAGTTTTTTTCAAGTTTGTACCTTGTAATGTCAACTAAAAAATTATAATTAAATGTAGTTTTCTTCAAGATATACAGTTCCTGTCTCCTAAGTGGGCGTGGTCGTCTCTCTCCCACATCCCCCACTTTGTTTGGAAGTGTTGTGAATGTGTTTGGATACATGAACAATACAACACTATACAGTCCCTCCAGAAAAACGCGATTATGCGATCGCATAACTCAATGCAAAATCAGCCAAAGTCTGCATATTCATGCAGGGCCGCATTTTTTCAAAGACGCTGCACTTTCGCAGCATAAATCACCGATTTCCGCGCAAAATGCGGTGTCTAAACTGGTTCAGTGTACCATCAGCCCGGTGGGCTTCACAGACCACCACTTTATCAACATTGAATTAATTCTGTTGCCAGGTGAGAGGGTTAAGTCCTGCTGGCATTTTAACAACAAGCTCCTCCATGACAGCATCTTCTGCCAGGGCTTTCAGGCTTTCTGGGAGCAGTGGCAGAAGAGGAGAGCAGACTTCGGTACCTTCAAACTGTGGTGGGAGGTTGGCAAGGCTCAGATCCGTGTGTACTGTCAGCAGTACACTGCTCACTCCTCTGCTCGCCTACAAGCAGCAGTTAGAAACCTGCAGGCTGACATTAAGACCATTGAAGAGGGGTTACAGCGGAGCCCAGATCCCACCACTGGCCCAAAGCTGCAGGAGAAGAGGATGGAGCTCAGTTCGATCCTGCAGGAGAGAGTGAAGGGAGCCTTGGTCCGGTCTCGCTTCCTCCAGCTGAAGGACATGGACGCCCCGAGCTCCTTCTTCTTCAACCTGGAGAGGTCGGCAGCGCAGAGGAAGCTCATGTCCTGTCTGAAGCTCCCAGACGGCAGGATAACCACTGATCCGGCTGAAATGAGGAGCCACGCTGTGGACTTCTATGCAGACCTGTTTGCAGCAGAGGACTGTAGCCTGGAGGGCCGTGTGGAGCTCCTGGAGGGTCTACCTCAGCTCAGTCCAGAAGAAACGGCTGCTCTGGACTGTGAGCTGACCCTGGAGGAGTTAACTGATGCTGTGGGTCAGATGGCTTCAGGTCGGGCACCGGGGATCGACGGGCTGTCCGCGGACTTCTATAAGAAGTTTTGGAACATTGTGGGACCGGATCTTCATGCAGTGCTGCTGGAGAGTCTGAGGACAGGATCTCTCCCTGGGTCCTGTCAGAGAGCGGTGCTTTCCCTGCTCCCAAAGAAAGGGGATCTCGCCCTTTTGAAAAACTGGAGGCCAGTAGCTCTTCTCTGCACGGATTATAAGATACTGTCCAGAGCTCTGTCCAACAGGCTGAAGGACTTTCTGGGGACCATCATACACAGAGACCAGAGTTACTGTGTCCCAGACAGGACAATAATGGACAATGTCTTCCTGATCAGAGACGTCATTGATGTGTGCCGTGTGTATGATGTGAACTGTGGTGTTGTGTCTCTGGATCAGGAGAAGGCCTTTGACCGGGTGGACCACTCTTATCTGTTTGCTGCACTCAGGGCTTTTGGTTTTGGTGATGGGTTTCTTTCTTGGCTGGGTTTGTTATATCACGGTGCACAGTGTTTGGTTAAGCTGGGGGCAGGGCTGAGTCGGCCAATCCCTGTACAGCGAGGGATCAGACAGGGCTGTCCCATCTCCGGCCAGCTGTATAGCTTAGCTATTGAGCCCTTGCTGTGCAGGCTGAGGGGTCGGCTCAGCGGCCTCTCTTGGGGAGAGGTTTTCTTTTGGACTCTTTATCTATGGCCCAAAGTACACTGCCAGGAGGAAAGCAGAGCTCACTCTGATGAACTTTCTCCTGGGCTCTGCAAAGCTGGCCATCTGGCTGACCCGGAAGAACAGGACCCTGGACTGTGGTGCTGTGGATCCGGTGGAGGTTCTGCGGGGTCTGCTGAAGGCCAGACTGAGGGTGGAGTTTTCTTACTACCAGCTGATGGAGGACCTGCAGGTCTTCAGCCAGGTGTGGGCTGTGGGAGGGGTTTTGTGCTCCGTGGGTGGAGATGGACAGTTAAAGGTTCATGTTTGAAAAGAGCTTTCGGGACTGAAAGTTCTTTTCTGGTTTTGTGTGTTGTTTTTGGTTTTCGTTGCTCTAAAGAGACGATAGAACAGTGATTTGAACTGTAATTGCTACAATTTTTGCAAGTTCCCGCAATTTCATCACATAAAATTGCATAAATATCCTGCATATTCCATCGCATTTTTTAAGAAAACGTGCCGCATAATCAAGGATTTTTGCCCGCAACAATCACAAAAAAACATTTTTCTGGAAGGACTGACTATATAGGCTACACAGTACAAAGTTAATGTTTGTTCATCATTTTGCCCCTCGTTTTATCTGCTAGCCTAATGTCTGATATCAAGTGTAAGCTCACGGCAGTTCTGATAAGAGTATGTTGCTGAAACGGTAACATGTCTCGAATAAAGTTAATTTTCTCCTGATTTGTCTGACTCAAAAAAAAAAGCCATTTCAGTGTCAGAATGTTATAAAATAGGCTAATTTGGGAAAATTGGAACAGAAACAGTATCTTTATGGAGGTTTTAAAAAGGGTCATGACACATACCTATTATTAGTTTTCCAGTGACAATCTCTTTAAATTGCTTCACAGTGATCTTCCCCAGCTCCTCTTGAGTCTTACACAGATCGATGATCTTCTCCTCTCCTCTGGGTCCATTTACTTTGACCTGGATTACCGGCATTTTGCAGCTGAGCCTGTGGTGTGAGCACTGTAAGGACGGAATGGAGTGTGCTCTTCTGATGCGTTTCTTCTGCTACAGGAGCTAAAATTTTAAAAATCACGTGACTTCAAGGAAATAAAGAGGAGGAGGGGGGGTGGGACACACACACACCCACACACACACACACCTCTCATAGCACATGGCATTTCATTTGAGTGAGTAGTCTAACAGTCAGTCAAGACGGGCAACCATTCGTCTGCTAGACAGAGAAATGTTTCGACAACAGAGCAGCAATCCGACAGCTGGACAGGAGAAGTGTTATAACCCTGGGGACACAACGCTTACATTTGTCGATGGAGACGATGATTTAGACTGTAAGTAGTCAGATAGTTTTAGTTGTTGTTTTCCAAGAGTTAGTCCTGAATAATCTGATTACCAAGTGGCTATAAGCTTCTGTTATATATATCATTTATTTTTACAAACATGTCATTCTTTATCACAACTTTTCCTCTTTCTGTGTCTCATAGTTTTGTGCGATGACTTCAAGTCTCTCAGAGCAAAGATGTCCTGCAGTCATGCTGTCACTCCGATGTCTCTCACCAACCATTGTCGCAGGTTGTTGGATGAGGTATGCTGCTGTTTACATCATTTTAATCCTGAAATTCATAGGCATGTTAGTGACTGAAAAACACTGCAGCATCATGGGTAATAAAGTAGTGATTTCCAATAGTGAAAATAAAGTTGTGATAGTAAAAGAGGAGTCAGAATGTGACTTATCAGCTGACAGAGGAAACAAGTTTCATTTCTTTTTATAAGTGGTGAGTTTAGTTATATCAGAAACTTTATATTTGAGGATGCAAGTTTGACCTTGACATAGATAGTAGATGGCAGTGAACCAAGAATTTGTTCATTATTTTCTCCACTCTAAAAGGTTTTTCTCTGATTTTCTTTTTACCATCTGAGGGTGAGTGCAGATTTGTGTGTGGCCTGCCTCGCTGTGATGTTGAGTGGACGTATGGAGAAGTTCGTAAAATGGCTCTTCTGACCCCTGAAGAAATGGATTACTTCGAAAAGAAAATGTTCAGCAACGCTGCCAAGAATTACTTGGATGCCAAATCAGTAAGTAGGCTATTTCAGTTACAGTTTACAAACTATTTTTCAGAAAAAACATGTTGTGTGTGCTAAAGGCTACAAAGGTGAATTTAAAGACATCTAATTCTGTTTTCCACATAATTTAACAGTGTCCTGGCTGCAAGTCTTCTGTGGTGAGAACCGATCTCTGTAATCTAAGTGTCAAATGCACACTGTGCACAGCGGATAAAAAAAAGACCTTCATGTTCTGCTGGCAGTGTTTGAAGGAATGGAAAGGCCCAGCTCCACGTTCAGACCGCTGTGAAAATGCAGGCTGCATCAGTCAGCCATTAGAAATACTGAAAAACTGTCCTGATATCATCTTTGAGTCTGTGAGGGGGGTCACTGGCTGTCCCTCCATCCGTGCCTGTCCCACCTGTGGTGTTCTGGTGGAGCATAGTAAAGAGAAATGTAAAAACGTTGTCTGTTCCCGGTGTAAAGTGGAGTTCTGTGAGAAATGTAAAAACGTTGTCTGTTCCCGGTGTAAAGTGGAGTTCTGTTTTGTGTGTCTGAAGCTCACCAAAGAGTGCCTGAAGCTAAAACCAAACTCATATTACGAAACTTGCTCCAGTGGTGTAGCCCCCAGACAGACCTCTATACCTGTGTGGAAGAGGACGTGATTCTGATTTGAATATAAATATACCTTTTTTGTTCTACTTTATTTTCATTTTAAAAGTTGCTTCATAATCATTACAACTGTTGTTGAAACAGGAACTCCCATTATACCAGGCCAGGGCCAAAGATCTTTATTGTACTTATAATTTGGAACAATCACATAACATGAGATTTACCTTCTCCTCCCACAATAAAAACATTCACACAGATCATTTCTACTCTGAACTCAAAATTGTATTTAATATTTATGGTAATATTTGAAACTATGTCCATGTTGTTTTTGTAAGAATCATCTTCAGTCACTCATAGTTACAGTCTGCACTTATTTTGATCTCTGTAATATTTTCAAATGAACTTGTTTTGTTTTATCATTGTTTTGCGATTTGTGTGTTTATTCCCCCTAAATAATGTTAATTTTTAATTGTTAATTTTCCTGTAAAATAAAAATGGATAAAAAAAATATACTATTGGTTCAAATAAATGATTTCTAATTTAGAAGTAATGCAGATCTCTGCAGCTACACGGAGCCCTGTCCTGTTCTGTGGCAAAAAAGACATTGGGAAGTATCATAAAAACATAATATGAATAAATATCAACCATGAATCTGCCTATAAAAGCTGCTGTAAGTTACTTTGTGCAACTTCAGTATATCATTATCACATTAATTGGAATATAGTGGTTAAGTAATTGTATACTGAGCACAATAGTGGAAGACGTATTCAGATCATTTATTTGGTTACAATAACAGTTCTGCATTCAATATTTCACACAAGGATCATAAGCGAAATGTACATCGAGTATCAAAGGTAAAGCAGGCTAGTCATCATGCAGAATGGCCCCTTCATTCAATATGATCACATTGTCATATTATTATTGATATATCAAATCCAAATACTGTAGTAGCTACATGTTGTAGGGTGGAGGGGATTCTGACTGCTTTATGGACTTTGGGGTAGTTTAATCTGTGACAATACATCATATTTTATGAACTGATTTACGTATAAGCTGAATGTGAAAAGTAACAACTACAGCTTATCTATACTAATCAGCTGTTTATAGCATCCTACACCTTAAAATTTGCAGATATTGTGAATGCAAAAACATTGGAAATACTTTGGAGCTGTCAACAAAACCCTTCCTGTCTGTATTTGAGAAGGAAATTACGATTATGAGGGTTGTTTATTTATGAAACATGGAAAGTAAAAACCCATGTAAATTACAAATGTGTTTCAGTTTTGGGAGTATGGAGTAAATGCTGATGTTAAGTTTTTAAAAAGCATTAAAATGTAAAATGATTAAGCCTACAGGTTATAATGTAAAATGATCAAAGTGTAAAAGAATTGAGGATGACTTCTTCTGTGACTTTAGCTTTCACTTTGACTGAACTGAGTGCGAAATACCCTCTATTTCTAAATATTTCCAAAAGAGGAGATATAAATCAAATGCTCTGGTTAATGGGGTTGTGAGGGTTCAACAGTTATCAGGATCACTTGAATGCCAAATTAGTAAGTAGGCTATTTCAGTTACACAGTTTACAACTGTTCTTAGAAAAAAAGACGTGTGTGCTAAAGGCTACAAAGGTGAATTTAGAGACATCTAATCTGTTTTTCACATATTTAACAGTGTCCTGGCTGCAAGTCTTCTGTGGTGAGAACCGATCTCTGTTATCTAAGTGTCAAATGCACACTGTGCACAGCTGATAAAAGAAGACCTTCATGTTCTGCTGGCAGTGTTTGAGGGAATAATTTTATTTAGCAGTGATGCAGACTGCAAGAAGTCAGGAGATATAAAANAAAACAGAGGAGCCATGCTGAGCGCCGCTCAGAGTGGCGCTGGTTGTCCCTGAGTACAGCTGAGAGTTTAACTGCATCGATTGTAAACAATGGTTCGTGTTTGTGCTTATCCGAATTGCAAGAACAGGATGTCGCGCAACACCCCGTACAGCTTTCACAGACTGCCTTTGTCGGACGGCAAGATGCTGAAGTTGTGGCTAGTTGTGCTACAAATGGATGCTAACACTAATGGATGCTAACACTCCTGTCCAGACACTGCGCCTTGCAGACCATCAGGTCTGCAGTGCTCACTTATCCCAAGATGACTACTGCCAGCCGAAGAAGAGAAGACATCCAATCCCGAAACACCTCTTCCTCAAGAAAACGGCTGTCCCACGAGTAGAGAGAGCTACAGACACAGTGGAGGTAATGTTATAAGGAAGTGAAGGGTCAGGGAAACGCTTAGTATGTTATTTACAGAGATAACACTGGCGATCTGAACCAGTCAGTGGCGAAAAAAAACACTTTTAATGCGCAAACTTATACGGGACGCATTTGCCCCCAAATTTACCACTTAAGCTCGTTTCGCGGCTGCTGGTTGCGTCCGCCTCCCTCAATACTGAACCAATTTTAGAATGAGTTGTACCTATGAATCATACACACACATACACATGGGGAAATAGAGCCCAGGTTGAAAAATACCGAAGTTATCCTTTAACACTGTGATCCTCAAGAAGTACAAATACACCTTTAATTCTATGTTTTCTTTTTTTAAAGAGATGTAGAGAGATGTATTTATATGTATATGTATGTATTTATGTATTTATAGAGATGTATTCTGAGAGAAGGTTGATCCAGTGGTTTATATGTATTACATTTTTGGATTTCCAGTTTAAAAGGATTGTTTTCTTGGTGACAGTTAGAAAAACAAGAAAGCTCTTCTTGTATTTGTTTGATATATTGATTTGTGAAGTGTCTTTTAGCAGACAGAGCTGTGGGGATGGAGGGAGTTTTTGTGTCACAATATTCCAGTAAGAGTGAACTGGTTGGCAGGCCAAGAGTGCATGGAAATAATTATCTGTTGTGCCCATTGTGCATTGTGAGCAATGTCTGTGTTTGACAATACTATTCTATATATTTTATATTGAGTAATATGTATTCTGTGGATGATTTTGTGCTGTAAGGTTTGTATTTGGAGTCACTGAAAAAATATTTGTATTTATTTATATCCAGAAGTCGGTTGAGGTAATGATGGTTAGATCTGTGTTCCAGCTAGCTGTTGGGACTGTTATTCAATTAGAGAGTCTGTAGAGTTTTGAAGTTAGTTTATTTAGATTTGTAAATTGGATTATATCAGTGATTACTTTGATTGGCTCAAGTGGCTGAGTTATGTTGATTTTTATTTTGATTATGGATTTAAGTTGTAGGTATTCACTCTGATGTTCTGTAAGTCTGTGCCTCTGGATAAGATCTTTAAAGTCTATTAAGTGATTGTTTTGGAAAAGACTGTGAAAATGTGTGATACCTTTTTGTTCCCATGCGTGATTTTGAAAAGGGGTGCTGAGAAGGATACCTTTTTGTTCCCATGCGTGATTTTGAAAAGGGGTGCTGAGAAGTGTGAAGTCAGGGTTGTGCCAAATAGGGGAGTATTTACATGGAGCTGGAGTGGAATTAAACATTTTTATAACTTTCCACCAGACTGTCAGACTTTTGGAGATTGTGGTATTTTTGAAGCATGGGTATTGTTTGATGGTAGTGTTGAGGAAAGGTAGATCTGAAAGTGAGATGTTTTTACAATTTAGTTGTTCTAAGACTATCCATGGGAGATTGTGGTTTCTTTGGTGGATCCATTTACCAAGGTATTGCAATTGATTTGACAGGTAGTACAAAGAAAAGTTTGGGGCAACTAGCCTTCCTTGAGCTTTGCATTTTTGGAGAATGGATAGTTTGATTCTTGCTTTTTTGTTCTTCCATTGGGGTGGTAAGACTGGGGTGATAAGAGAATAAGACAAAAGGAAACAGGAGAGGGTATAGGGAACAAGCAAAGCTGGTAGTACTGAACAGTGTTATCGCCACAAGTGTTGAGGTGAGCTGAGCTAAAAATACAAATCCTGTAGGGCTTGACAGGCAGGGAGCAAACTGTCCAACCTGAACATTTCACTGTTGCTGAAGTTGGACTTTAATGAACTCAGTTAAACTGTTTAAAAAATATATAATTTCCCCTTGTGGTTAAATTAGCTGCATTGTTCACAAATAGCCCAGTAGTGTCAAGCCTTATGTGAGGGTGGTGGACAAAGCTGCCACCTAAACAATGAACATATATAGCCATAACACTGTTCATGAATCTGCAGCCTTTGTCAGTCTTACCCGCACTCTCAGCAGCCCTCCACCTGCATGTCTGAGTGGTGCCAGAGAAGATGATCTTCATGTCTGGATGCTGCAGGTTGAGATGGTGCAGGTCATCCTCTATTGCTGCTATTAGGCTGACACCTGAGACATCTCCCAGGTCATTCCCACCACAGTGGATGAGGAGGACATCCAGGACTGCTCTTTCTCATAGGGACTGGATGAAGAAGAGGAAAAGGCTCTTCCACCTCAGATCACCTCGGCTGAAATACTGGATGTAGATATCATCAACACCATCAGCCGACGTGCAGTGGTCCAGACAGTGGCTGGATGGGGGAAAAAAACATTGCCGTAGTGAGGAATGTATCATATTGGAGGCTACTGAGAAAAATAACTTAAGAAACAACACTCTTATTAGATGAGCTCTACAGTTATCTGAAAATACACCATTCTAAGTAACTATTACTCACTTCTGTGGTTTTGTGTGGGTGAACATGAAGTGATGCAGCACTCAGTATTGTAACCTTTTCTGAAGTGAAAGAATGAATCATTCCAACAGATGTTTTTGACAACTGTCATCAACAGTGAAATGAACAGGACCTGCATGCAAAAAATAGCCTACAAACACTGACCTTAATCAAAGAACGTTAAAATGAACACACACTCACAAAAGGTTAAAATTACAACAGAGCTGAACTTGCTATGTTTAGCTGGGAGAATACTACACATTAATCAGTAACTGTTTTTGTGGTGTACTGTTGACCGAGTTCAATAAGCTAAATTTCATGAGTGTTAACCACCGAGTTATTGCAGTTATACTAACCACACACCACACACTTTAACATTAACTTACACACTGTAACATTACCCTGGATACACACTACACGATATCAGCCCAATTATAGCCTGACGCAGTGTCGTATGGTGTCGGCTTGGATCGTGCATGTGTAATAGTTTAAAAAAAGGTAATATATTAATCTGCAATAAGTTAAAATCCTGTTGAAGTCAAAAAGCTCATATCGGTAAAAGAAACAATTCATAAAAAAGAAGGGCTGAGATGTGATTAAAAAGACCATAAAGTCACTATAAATATGAGTTAAACAGTAAATGTGAAGAGTTAAAAAACGGTTTAAAACTGTAAACTCATCAGATGTTTAAGAAGGGGTTAAAATGTTACATAATCTCTTATTCATTTCATTGTTTGTTTTATTTGTTACAGTTAAAAACTAAGCTATAATAATCTCTGTCTTCCACTAAGGAGGTCTAGATCTGTCAGAATCGGGGATCGATTATTTTTGTCTGCGCCTCATACAGGGGATATTGCGCGCAATGTTTGCCTCCCTTCACTAAAGCTCTGGTTGAGGAAACACTGCATCACTTGTGTAATTATTTATCCCTGTTTTCCAGGTATGTGGTCGATATTGTGAACTGTGAAACTGTTTCCGATAAATTTATAAGACGTTTTGACTGTGAGGAGAACATATGATGCTTGAGTAAGTTAAAACTATGTTTACTGGGTATTTAAAAGTAAGTACGAGCGAGCGAGACTGCCGCCATCTTGTATAAATACGCCAAGTGTCTTCATTGTTTACGTGTGTATATGCACAAAAGTGAATGTATTTTGCACAGTTTATGTAGTTGATTTGTTCAAGTTTATTTGTTTAATTAGCAACTTTTGTATACGAAAAGGGTGTGAGTCCACTAAACTACTTTTCATCAGATTTACTGAGGAGACTGAACTAATAGGGAAAATGTGAATTACGTTTGAGGAATGCTGTATTTTATTTTATTAATGATTTAGATTGTTGTTGTATAATGCAATTTGTGTATTAAAAGACTGCAGGTTTAGATTGTTAATCTAATGTGCAGTTTAAAAATAAGTGGCATTTAATCACATTATTTGAGCTGTTAACATACTTATACAGTATATGCAGATATATTTTTGTGCAGATGTACTCTGTTTCAATGAAAGTATTGTTGTAAAATATGATTTGACTTCACTTCACTAAAGCTCTGGTTGAGGAAACACTGCATCACTTGTGTGATTATTTATCCCTGTTTTCCAGAGTGCAACAGATGACAGTGAGTGTCGTGCATAATCCATCATTTCAACTCGTGTCGTGTTTCATAGTTAACGACATCCGACGCCACGTCTGAGACACCTCAAGTATTCCAACAGAAAGTCAAGCATGTTTGATTTACTTTTTGTCGTTCACGGCTTCTCCCATCACAGCCGTCGCTTTGACCAATAGAAGCACAGAGCGATCTGCTGCCGTAGACAACTGTACAACATCAACACCCTAGGGTTTTTGATATCTCCTCTAGGGACGTTACCACAACACAGCAAAAAGGGGGAAAATGATGGTGTGAAACAGCAGAGACACTTTATCAACCTGATGAGTACTGCAGTTAGCAAACAATATTATTTCTTCATAATGGAGATGGACATAAAGCAAGAAAATTTAAAAATATTGGCGGGGCTATTACTCACCACAACTGCAGAGGCTACCAGCTTCATTTGAAACAGGTGACATTATAAACGGACCGTTATTTATTAATCCCTCTGTGTTTTTATATTTTTACTTTTTATCCGCTCCCGTTGCCTTGATAAAGTTAATGCATCATGCCGTCATTTCATACTCAACACTTCCTCTATCTGTATAAAATTAAAAGCCCCTTATAACTCCAGCTGAGAGAATCCCTTCAGTTTCTAAAAAGGCTTTTATTGTGAAACATTTGCAGGAACTTGTTGTGGAGGATTCAGTGACTTGAATGTTTGCGGACGGTACTTCAAATGTAGCTCCTGCCATCTGCTGGTGCTTTTTACGTTACTACAACACTTCGGCTGGCACATGAACAGACACTGTGACTGAATGATAGTAAAAGTAACAAAAACAGGACAAGAATAACCCGATGACATCACACACGTCAAGAAAGACGACCAGTGATGATTAGTGTGGACTATCCTGTAGTGTGTCATGTCTGTCGGCCAAGTCACGGCACGATTTTATGACTCCACAATCGCCTAATCTGACAGTGACCGTTGGAATGGAAAGAAATGTTGTGTAGTGTGAGCCCGGCATTGCAAGGTCACACCATTTCGTCTGAGACCTGAGGTCATTTGTTCTGAGACCTGAGGTCTTTGGTCTGAGACCTGAGGCCGTTTGGTCCGATACCTGAGGTCGTTTGGTCTGAGACCTGAGGACGTTTGGTCCGAAACCTGAGGCCATTTCATCTGAGGCCTGAGGCCATTTGGTCTGAGACCTGAGGCCATTTGGTCTGAGACCTGAGGCCTTTTGGTCTGAGATCTGAGGCCTTTTGGTCTGAGACCTGAGGCCGTTTGGTCTGAAACCTAAGGTCGTTTGGTCTGAGACCTGAGGCCGTTTGGTCTGAAACCTGAGGCCGCTTGTTCTGAGACCTGAGGCCTTTTGGTCTGAGACCTGAGGCCGTTTGGTCTGAGACCTGAGGCCATTTCATCTGAGACCTGAGGCCGTTTAGTCTGAGACCTGAGGCCGTTTGGTCTGAGACCTGAGGTCATTTGGTCTGAAACCTGAGTCCATTTCAGACCTGAGGTCATTTGGTCTGAAACCTGAGTCCATTTCGTCTGAGACCTGACGCCATTTCGTCTGAAACCTGAGGTCGTTTGGTCTGAGACCTGAGGCCGTTTGATGGAGGTTTTCCTGAGACCTGATGCTTTTTCATCTGAGGTCTGACACCTAAATCTGAGATGTGAGGGTGTCCTAAAATGGACACTGCATGTGTGTCTGTATGTGCGTCAACAGACTGACTGAGTTTGAATCCAAGGCTGAATCCAAAGGCCCACCCTCTGGACTTGTGGACTGAGCCCTTGCGGAACATAACTCAATAAACTGGGTATTTACTTAGACCTTCTTTTGTTGATTTACAGACAATTTTTTAGTTTTTTTCCCTGTACAGCCTGATAGGCTGCAATAATAAAATGCATTGTCAGTCCCTCTACTGCCTATACTTAAACATATTTCTGTATCATGATGTGGTAAAATATCATTTCTGGCCCACACAATTCAAGTAACATTTTAAACCCAACTATCAATAACTATTTTACACATTCACAGTGACTGACAGACAGACTTGCTGACTTTGATTGTATCCATAATTAAAGTTGATGAGGAATTTAACAGATCATGAGGAGAACAATCTTTCTAATAATTGAAGAAAATAGTTTGTGCTCCTTTTCTTGTTCAGATTTTTAACACAGTGAATCAGAAAACAAATAAAATCTAAAACTTGGGAGTGATACGCTTTAGTTTAATCTCTTACCTGTCTTCCCTCTGGTATAAAACTCCATTCATATTGGGATGTATCACATCAGTCAGATCAGCTGCACGGCTGCACTGTCCAATCAATAACTGATATCCAAGGGTTGTGTCGGTCGGTTGAAGACTTTCGTGAAGGACATTTGGGCTGAATCCATATGTCTGCACTTCACTGCACTTGCAGACTTGCGGACTTTGTGGGCGTAACTGCCGAAAAAAAAATATAAATGTGCAAAATAGTTATTGATAGCTAGGTCTATTAAATGTTACTTGAATTGTGTACTCGGAGTTGGATCGTGAATTGGCTTTCATTATATGTTTTATGGAAAATGTACAACGTGTTTGGAGCTCTGTTACATGGAGGCCGTTCACTACATTGTTACTAAACATTGTAGTCTGAGTTATACAGCTGGGGAGGTATTTGTGTAATGACAGGACTTTGTGTGTGTGTCAGTCTCCACGTGTTTGAATACGTAAGCTATGTTTGATCTGCTGATTTTACAGGGAGGGGACAATGCTGTTTAGGGTTTTAGATGTTGACTATGGATGGGTACCGAAATCCGGTTCTAGGCTATGTTAGCCCCAGGGCTAAATTATGAAAGACCTTAGTACTGATAAGCTCTGACGGTATGTTTTTTTATCGGTACTTTTACTCATTTTGGTTTAATTGATTATCATCCTGGATTAAAGCACCGGTGAGCCCCGGGGCTACTACTTTTTTCCCCTTCCTCCCCCCCAGCGATATTCAATATGCTCCGTCCACAGTCTCTCATCCACCGACACTAACGTTATGTCTTACACAAGGACAGCACACAAGTTTAGCTGATAGCAAATTGTTACTAATAAGCTCAGATGACAGCTGTCTGTATGTAGACTAACTTAGTTTGACACTTCTCTTAAAATACTTTTAAAAGTAGCTGCTGGCTGAGACAAACAGCCCCAACTCTCTACACCAGCACTATGTTACATGCACAGTGAGAGACATCGACAGAGAGGGAACATGACAGAAGGACAGGTGGACAGAGGACAGGTGAGAGGACAGGAGGATTTAAGGATAATTTTACTTTTGACACTTTCACTTGAAATTCTGATGTCATGTTTCCCACCATGACAATAGGCCTGCGCAGATAAGGCACAACGCATGCCGGTTTGTTTCATGTCCGACCTCACGTAGCTTTTTGTCACCGCCCCCCTGCTGCTGCAGCCGTCTGCTCTCGTCTACTTTACAGGCATAGCTGTGCGGTGCGAGGTAACCTACTCTCTACTCTTTTCTGTGAAATCACGTGATAAGTTGCCCGGAGTGACGAAAGTTGTTTTTTATTTACAAAATCTATTCAGTCAATTAAATCCTGATCATTTATACCTGAACTAACACATCTGAGGAGCACTCGATTCAGTCCTCGCAGTGGTCATTGTATGAATCTGTAACAACGAGCACTGGGGTTGGATTAATGCACTTTATATGAACAACTTGAATCAATCAATAACAGCACGTGGCACTGTGGGCTAGTTAACAACAGATGCACTTTACTGGCAGGATTTGCACAGAACATTTTCCCTTTGCATATTTGCACATTTCAATCAGTTATTCAATGGCTTTATTTATTGAATATTTGAAATCTTGACTATGTGTCTACTGGCCGGTGCTGGAATGAGTATTTGTCTGGCAGTGTGAGTGGAGTTAATATTCTAATACACCTTAATATTCTGTCAAGTTATTGGCGAGGCTTGTAACGTGACGTAGGCTGAGACAATGAGAGGAAGCCACATCCTCCACGCAGCCTTACTGGTGTCATTATGTGATGGCAGCTGTCTGTGAGTATTATCCGGATTTCTCTCTAATATTTGTGCGCTGTGTTTGACTTATTAAGTTTTGCATCTTTTGTTGTTGCAGATTTTCTGTGATAATATTAACTTCTGAGACTGATTCCTTTGCGACACTACTGTCAGCGCTTGTCCAAATGATGCAGGCAGCAGCTATGTGAAGAACAACTAAGGTTACTGCGGAATATTTAGTTCACGGACAGTAGAGCGTCTGATGAGGTTAAAGAAAAGACAGAGATAAAAGGAAAACTAATTCAGTCAGAGATCCAACCGACAAACAAATGTATAAAAAATGATATTATGAACACAGGAAGGACTCGTATGTTAAAGTGGCACGAGCACGGAAACATTAACGAGATTATAATCAAATCTAACATTAAAAATCAAATTAAAAAACTAACTCGACACTGTTTTGCTTCTGTTTTACTGCATTACTTCTTGTTGGGACAAACATTCAGTTGTTTTTGATGCTGAATTTTCTGTTGAATATCTAAATGTTTCCTGTGGTGTCACCTGTTGAATACAGCTGAGGAGTGAGGATAATTAATTGGAGAGATAGCGCCCCCTCCTGGACCAGGCTGCATGCCACAAACCAGGGATTCTTTACTTTGCTCGGGGGACACTTTTCGCAAACTGTTAATGAACAAACATTAATAATATTTATCAGTATATGTAATAAATTAATTGCCTGTTTGCAACAGTTCAACATTCGCTGTCTTTAGTCATCCTTGCCAAGAGGGGAATCCAATTGCAGCAGCTCTGCACAGGTCAGGTGTACGCAGGGGCGCTCCTAGGATTTGCTGACATTTGGGGCTAAGCCCAGACCTCTGTTGGGGGGTCTGGAGGATCCTTCCATATGGCACTTCTTTGATTACTAAAATTAATTATTTAATTATTAAAAGTATAAAGAAAAAGTTCTGTGTGTGAACCAATTTATTTTCATTATGAATTAGAAAGCGGTCGGCAGGCCACTCTATTGTGGCCTCAGATGTTGTACCTCTGGATTTGTCAGAGGTGATGTGAGTTGCTCGGCATCTCACGAGCAAGAGAGTACCTGGGCTGGTCCAGGGCCAGCAGAAAAAGAGACAGACTGAGAGAATAGCCCCTTTTCCACTGCAGGAACTTTTCTCATTTACCCGGGCTTTTGAAAAGCCTCAGAGCGTTTCCACCGAAGTTATTCAGGGAAAAATCTTTTCCTGAAAAAAGTACCTAGTAGAGGGGTAGGACTTTTCAGATTACCAGTAATTCTTGAGGGGCGGGGCTGTTTGCTGAGGAATGCCGATCGGTGGAATACACACGCAGCGCTCCGCACTTCCTGGCACAGGTAGCCGCTGCAAACTTTATTTCATTTCTACAAGCTCCACTTTGCTTCTGTTTTGATAAAGGATGGGTACCGAAACCCATGACTAAATTAGCCCCGGGGCTAAATTATCAAAGACCGTAGTACAGATAAGTGCTAACGGTATCGGCTCTTTTGTGCCGGCGCTGAACTCCTCCACATCCACACACACGCCTACACAACACGGTAACCGGTGAACAGCCGAGCGGCCGTGGTGGAAACAAAGTGAAGATAACTCGAAAATGACTCGAGTTGACGGCAGCTACACTCGTTACTGTAAGTGACATTAACCCTTAGGGAGTAAGAAGCCAATACTTTATCAATACATGTGTTCAGCAAGCCTGAACATGTAAACATGTAGACAGCGATATTCAATATGCTCCGTCCACAGTCTCATCCACCAACACACTGATGTTACACAAGGACAGCACGTTAGTTCAGCTGATAGAAAATTGTTACTAATAAGCTCAGATGACAGCTGTCTGTATGTAGACTAATGTAGTTTGACACTTCTCTTAAAATACTTTTAAACGTAGCTGCTGGCTGAGACAAACAGCCCCAACTCTCTACACCAGCATGTAGCCAGCCAAGCTGGCGGAACCAAATACAGGACACACGGCAAATCATCTACATCATCACGCTAATTTGAAAACATTTTCCGGAACTTTGAGGTACGGTGGAAACGTACACCGAACAGATTACCAGGAAAACTTTTATTACCAGGAATTTATTTACCTGGGTAAAATAAATAAGCAGCTATTGTGGGACTTATCTTAGAGTTTCGCTGGTGACATCACAGAGTGGCATGTTACTGTAACAGTACTGTCCAATCAAGCTTGACGACTGGTCTCACGGGGAGGTGTGAGGTGACCTCCTGTGGAGACGAGTGTCAAATAGCTGTCTTTGTTTGAAGAACAGAGAGCATGCAGAGAAGAAAAGCCTTCACATGTCCAGTTTGGATTTTAACAAATGACAAATCATCTGTGGTCCTGTGAATCCCAACATTCTTTATGGCCTTTCTCTAAATTTTCAAGTTTCTGTTCTAATGTTTTAAGTTTATGTTCTTTTGCCTTCCTATTACAGAGCTGATGCCGATGATTTTTTCCCATAATGACAGCCTTTAATGTATCCCAAAGCATAGTTGGGTCCACCTCGCCATTATCATTATGTTCTATATATGTCTTAATTTCGGCTTTAATTTGCGCAATTTTTTTGCGCAAGCTTGTATTTAGTCTCAAACTTGTTTTCCTAGGTCTGCTGTCAAAATGAAGAATTAAGTAAATTGATGAATGGTCTGAGACATCCATGGGACCAATGGTGCATTCTTGCACTCTGTGTCTGTCAGTATTATATATAAGAAAGTAATTTATTCGTGAACATACTTAGTGTGATGCTGAGTAAAACGAGTAGTTGCGATCCCATGGATGCATCTCCCTCCAAATTTCCAACAAACCTGTTTCATCAATGTCATTTTAAATGTTGTAACTTGCGAAGATTGGGTCCTCTTGCAACTAGTTGTATCTCCTTTATTGTTCAGCACCATCTTGAAATCTCCACCACACACCAAAATGCCCTGTGCCTCTGTGTCAATTAAGTTTAACAATGTCTTTAAAACTTTTTGGCTGTCTCCAGGTGGGATATAAACATTAAGAAATGCACTGAGATACAGCGTCTTAATTTCTACGTCACTGAAAGAAAAGTCTGGAATGAACTTTTATCTTGTTAAGTAAAACACACACAGGGGGACACCATAGGTTAAACAAATTATTTGTGGTGAAAATTACACCAATTGGATATGGTACAAAATAGGTTGTATAGGTTGTATCCACTCATTTACCATTTGACATCAATCAGCACCTGAGCACTGTCTGGTTAACGTTTAAACATAATACTGTTAAGTGGATTGTACTTCCTCTCTCTGGAACTCCTTAAGCCGTTCTCGCACTGTTTCAAGTGTGTCAGCATGATCACCCACGTTTTTCCAATGCGGGCTCACGTTGAGTCTGCGCTCCCATGGAGCACCGGCTCTCTGGGGGGTCTCTACAGTCAGGCCTCTTTTCCTCATGTTCTCCGCTGCCTCTGCGGCGCAATTGTAGACACGGGTCCCGTTCTCCCAGTGGATCCTCATCTTAGCCGGGTAGGGTGTCTGTAAACGAATCTTGTTTTATTGCAGAATTTTCTTAACCAATTTATATTCTCTCAACTTCAGGTTTATTTCAGTTGGATAGTCATGTGCAAAGCTGACAACTCTGTCATCACCATACGTGATTTTCTTGGACCAGGCAGCTTTCAGAACTCGATCCTTTTTCACTGCATTTTCATTAATTCTATATAGACTAATCGTATTTCTATGTGATCTCGCCTCCAAATCCGTGGTTTTAGCTTGCATCATTTTCTGTTGATTTAGCGAGTGGAGGAGGGCTTCCCTCAAGTCCTTGTTCACTGTTTCCACCTCATTTACACACTGCGAGACCTCGGCTAGCTGGGTGCCATGTGCCTGTAATTCAGCGGTGGTTTCCAAAAGTTTGTGGTTTATTTCAGCCTTCATTTTGTTGACTTCCATCTTGAACTCTTTTTTGAATTCATCTTTTAGTTCAGCGAGGTCTTGTTTCAGCTCTGTTTTCAGGTTGCGTATCTCTGCGCTGATTGTCTGTATTATTGTAGCGGAGCTTGCGCCGTCTTTCTCTCCGTCGCCATTGCTCTCTCTCTCCGTCTCAGACCCCAGCTTCGTCCCGTTATCAAGTTCAGTCCCCTTATTGTGTGCGTCCAGGTTTTCTTTCTGGGTACGACCTTTCTTAGGTCTTCTCCCAGCCATTTTCAAGTTGTTTAAGAACTGTATGCAGCGGGTAACTGGATTTTGTTGGGTTTTTAATCTAGTATGACCGGGAGTGAAAACACTATGCTGCCATCAACAAGTATTCAAATGCTGGCATTCTGCTTGGACCCTAATAAATGGTGCTTATGGCTTTAATCAGTGGTCGAATTGTTAATTTTTAACAAGGGGGATGCAATGTAGCTTTGATTTTTTTGCGTGCACACATAATCAAATATGACACCACAGATGTACAAAATTAATCAAGATAAAGAAAAATGGCATGACCTATACCTGCTGCCTTTAAAAAACACAAATAATGCAGTAGGGCTGTACCCAAAATTCGGATATTCGTTTCTATGGGTAGGTATTCGTTATGAAAATTTTGTATTTCATATTCGTTTTTTTATTTACTTATTTTTTTATTTTGTTTTTTTACATTTTTTTTGGTGGTAAATGTAGTCTTTTTGTTGTTGGTAAATGTAGGCTATCAATAAAAATCAAAACTTTTAAATTGCATTGTTAAAAATGTGAAAATATAGTATAGCCTACCAACTGAGCTTGTGCACAGCAGGCTTGAGCGCATCCGTCTGAGGCTGTGGATCAATGCCAAGTTTTACCACTTTATCACTATTCCCTCTAACTTGTAGCTGTTTTTTCGTTATCTTTTGAATTTAATATGAATTATGGAACCATTTTTGTCAACATTTTTTTCCCCCGTTTTGTACAATAAATTATTGTTTAAAGTTTCAACAAGTTTCTTTTGGAGTGCGTGACACAAGTGTGTTTTGAAAACGACCGCGGACTGTCACCTGCTCAACGCATCAGTACCTTCGGATGCCATGACAGTAATAGCCAATAATGTCAAAATATCATTTACAGACCGATTTAACAGACGATCACTGCTGCCCGACCCGCAGGTCCATTTGCGGGTCCCGCGGGTTACGGGTCGACCCGCGCATCACTACTCAGCTCAGTCTATAAGGCTGTACACAACAGTAAGGCTATAGACATTATATTCTATTCAGGCCGGCAGAACCAGCAGCGCATCGGCTCTACAGTGCACGGCACTGCTGATTAACCATTTTATTGCAGCACAGAGTGTCTGCCAGCAACCAATTACTTGCAGAGGCTTCCTACAACTTGTTTCAACGGTTCCGATTTAATCAGAAGACAAATTAAACAGGATGACTAGCCAATGTGAAAATCAAAAGAAAGCATAGAATAATGTACTGAAGGAGACTGTTGTGCCATCACATTTTTTTGTGGTTTGAGAGCAAAGATCCGGTCGCTGCTGTGCAAAACTCCGCAATACAATTAGGTCCGAAAAAAACCCTCTCCTGTGAAGACCCTGCATGATCATCCATGCTGACCTCTGGTCCACTGTCTCCTCCCTGACCCTGCTCTTTGTATTCTATTGTTGCAATAAAGATTAAACAAATGTGTGCAAAGCAATAGTGAGCACAAGTTCTTATTAAGGAGGAGTGGGTTTTTTTCTAGCATGAAAATAGCTAGCAAGCGATTTAACAAAGGTAACAATAACATTAGTATTCTTATTAACTAGCTTAACTTGATATATTGGCATCTATTAATTAGTCATCAATTAGCTAACATTATCTACATGCAACAGCATTACTCAACTAACACGGGTTGTTTGGAAGAAACTGTGCAAGGTTTTTTGCTTCTTGCTGGCTTGTTTGCTGAACATAGTTAACACAGAGGTACTGCCCAGAGGCACACCTCTCGTCTGTGTGTGGTTGATAACAACATGACAGCGTGTGTCTGCCGCCTGGCACCCCTACTCATGGTGCGTTTAAAAACGGCTTGGAAAAACACGTTACCACATGTTAAAAATGAATTGAACGGTTTTAACGGCTGTAAAAAGTGTGGGGGGCGGAGGGCACAGATACGGGAAGTGTGGGGGACATGTCCCCTGTGTCCCCCCTTCAAATTACGTCCGTGTCTGCACACACAGATTCTAGATTAACAAGGGGGATGCTTTTTGGTCAATTTTCTAACAAAGGGGATGGCTCATCCCACCTCAATTCGACCACTGGCTTTAATTAATATATTGTTTCTAATATGACATGCTAGATCATCATCACAAGGTACAGAATTCATTAATAAAATGTCCCCAATTATTTAAGGATGACATAGCCTTACTTATGAAGAACAAAAAAAGGATGGTCTCGTATATTTTTAGAAAAATGGCAGGCTAAACAACACGCTCCCTTAAATCTACAAACACTAGGTGGAACACAAGATATTTAAAGTTTGAGTTTGGATATAAGATGGAGCTTGTTAGGTGTTGTGCGTGTTTATGTTTTTTTCACATGTCAAATCAGACCGGATGTGGATGTGCCACTTACATTACAAATAAAGGGAAGGTAAATAACTTTTAAGTGTGGTTTATATCTCAATGGTGTTTCTTATGTTTGCTTTTTCTTTTTTTCATTATGTTCTTCACTATAGAACAAAAAATATGAACTGTATGGGATGGTGAATCACATGGGCAGTCTAACAGGAGGACATTACACAGCTCTATGCAAACAATAACTTCAAAATTATTGTTCACGTACAGAGGTAAGATTAAATCAATACATACCTCAATCAGCAGATGGCAGGAGCTACATTTGATGTTTGATGTTTCAGAATAAAAGCCTATTTAGAAAATGGAGGGATTCTCTCAGCCAAGGTTATAAGGGGCTTTTAATCTGAAACAAGTGTTGAGTTTGAAATGACGGTGCGATATGTTAACTTTACAAAGACAATGGAGCAGATAAAAAGTAAATATATAAACACACAGAGGGATTAATAAATAACGGACCGTCTATA
>NC_065522.1:23351550-23351696 GCF_006386435.1 Epinephelus moara | reverse complement strand
TATGGGGTGCCGTTTGTAAAGGGGCTGACGCTGAAAATCACATCAACACTTTGCCACATTTAGCTTCAAACAATGTTTAAAAAAGTGTTGTGAATTTTTTAACGTCACCTTTTACCACATTTACAGCAATATTTGTTAACTTAGAA
>NC_065522.1:23347943-23351466 GCF_006386435.1 Epinephelus moara | reverse complement strand
AAAAAAGTGTTGTGAATTTTTTAACGTCACCTTTTACCACATTTACAGCAATATTTGTTAACTTAGAAATATATTAAATAGTTAAATCTAAATATCAAATGTGGCACCTAAATGTTAAATGTTAAATCTAAATATTAAATCTAAATCTAAATGTTTAATCTAAATGCTAAATCTAAATCTAAATATTAAATCTAAATCTAAATGCTAAATCTAAATGTTAAATCTAAATATTAAATATAAATACAAATGTGAAATCTAAATGCTAAATCTAAATTTATTCAGAGATATATAGATAGAGATATAGAGACAGATAGAGATATAGAGACAGATAGAGATAGAGACAGATAGACCATGTACAGACTCAGTGATCACAGCTTGGCCATAGAGACTGGTCGACCTGTCTGCCCAGAGAAGACCGGCTGTGTCAGCTCTGTCCACAGAGACAGGTGGAGACAGAGCAGCATTTCCTGTTAAAATGCAACACATATGAAGAATTTAGAACCAAGTTCTTTTCAAAAATGAAAGATAAACTCTCTGATCAGGAGAAAATGCAACATCTACTTGGAGAAAACAGTGTCAGTGCCATAGAAGCAGCAAAATATGTCAGTGCATGTCAGAGCCTGAGAGAGACACAACAACACAACAACACAGTCTACTTATAACACTCTGCCTATTTAATGTGAAATGTACTTAATGTAAAATATTTAATGTATTTGTATCTGCCTATTTAATATGAAATGTATTTAATGTAAAAATATTTAATGTACTGTATTAATTGTATTGTAATTGAATTGTATGTCTATGTACGTTCTGCTTTCGGCAACAACGGTTAATACCATTCATGCCAATAAAGCTAATTTGAATTTGAGATAGAAATAGAGAGACAGATAGATAGATAGAGAGAGATAGAGATAAAGACAGATAGATAGAGAGAGATAGAGATAAAGACAGATAGATAGATAGATAGATAGATAGATAGATAGACAGAGAGACAGAGATATAGAGACGGATAGAGAAAGAGATACAGATACAGAGATAGAGACAGATAGAGATAGAGAGACAGATAGATTTTGATTTTTAAAACAACTTTATTAGTCTCTTTTTTTTCACTGTTCCAGCAAAAGACTAATAAATTACTTCACAAGCACACAATAAATAAAATAAGTTACACAAGCACATCTCCATACATCAATTCACCATCTGCTACAGAGCAGAGAACCCTCTGAAAACCCCAGACCTGCTGGAACAAGTCCAGATCATCTGCTGCTTTGTAAAAACAGAAATCCACCATTATTCTGGCCTTGATCATTTTTTTACACAGAAAAACAACATCAAGGTTCAGGTTCTCCTCCACCTTCCTCCTCCGGCTCACATACACCGCCATCTTGGCCTGTTCCTAAGTTTAAAACATGGCTTTTGTATTTGTGTTGGCGAGTGTATTTAAAACCACAAATAAAAACCTGCTTGTTAAAAACCTCTCCACATGTGGTAAAAACAGTTTGTAAAAACAGAAACAGCGTTAAAAGACGGTGACATTCATAAAAACAATGAAAGACAGAGAAATAGAGAAACAGAGAGAAAGAGACAGATATAGAGAGAGATAGATAGAGATAGAGAGACAGATAAAGATAGAGACAGATAAAGAGACAGAGATAGAGAGATAGAGACAGATAGAGTTAGAGAGATAGATACAGATAGAGATAGAGAGACAGATAGAGATAGATATAGATAGAGAGACAGATAAGGATACAGAGACAGATAGAGATAGAGAAAGAGATAGAGACAGACAGAGATAGAGAGACAGACAGAGATAGAGTTAGAGAGAGATGGAGATAGAGAGACAGACAGAGATAGAGTTAGAGAGAGATGGAGATAGAGAGACAGAGATCGAGACAGAGATGGAGATAGAGAGACAGAGATCGAGACAGATAGAGATCGAGAGACATAGAGATAGACAGATAAGGATGGAGAGACAGATAGAGACAGAGAGAGATAGCGATAGAGAGATAGAGAGAGATAGAGCGACAGATAGAAATCGAGAGATAGAGACAGATAGAGATATAGAGAGAGACAGATAGAGATATAGAGAGAGACAGATAGAGATATAGAGAGAGACAGGTAGAGAGAGATAGAGCAACAGATAGAGAGAGATAGAGCGACAGATAGAGAGATAGAAACAGATAGAGATAGAGAGAGACAGGTAGAGAGAGAGAGACGGATAGAGATATAGAGAGAGATAGAGAGACAGGTAGAGATAGAGAGAGAGACAGATAGAGAGAGAGACAGGAAGAGAGAGAGACAGATAGAGATATATAGAGAGATAGAGACAGGTAGAGATAGAGAGAGATAGAGAGAGAGACAGGTAGAGAGAGAGACAGAAAGATAGAGAGACAGAGATATATAGAGAGAGAGACAGGTAGAGAGACAGATAAAGATAGAGAGACAGATAGAGATATAGAGAGAGAGACAGGTAGAGAGACAGATAAAGATAGAGAGACAGATAGAGAGAGATAGAGAGACAGAAATAGAGATATAGAGACAGATAGAGAGACAGAAATAGAGAGATAGAGAGAGATAGAGAGACAGAAATAGAGAGATAGAGACAGAGATAGAGAGACAGATAGAGACAGATAGAGAGACAGAAATAGAGAGATAGAGAGAGATAGAGAGACAGAAATAGAGAGATAGAGACAGAGATAGAGAGACATAGAGAGACAGATAGAGAGACAGAAATAGAGAGATAGAGAGAGATAGAGAGACAGAAATAGAGAGATAGAGACAGAGATAGAGAGACAGATAAAGATATATTGTTTTTTGTTGAAATTAGTTTTGCTCATTAAAACACCATGCCTTTCGACCTAATGTTAAACATCCACTACAAAAGAATTCTACATTTATAAGACTTTTGATCACTTAGTAATTTTAATGTTCACCCTTAAAATTTCATTCAGCCAAATAGGTTTCCAGATTTTTGACAGTAAATTATTTTTGTTTATATCCAGATGCTGCACCTGCTGAAAAAAGTAATAAGACAAATACTAAGACCATTTGTCTTTATAAGAAATGCAATTTGGAAGTTAGGTAAGTATTGCTCACTTCTCTGAAATGTATTATGTGAGATTAAACACTGAGGTTTGAGTTTCTGACAGTAAATTATTTTTATTTATAATCAGGTGCTGCACTAAAGAGGGGATTGTTGCGCTATTTAACCATTTTGTGGGGTTATGGTAAGTATTGCTCACTTCTCTGAAATGTATTACGTGAGATTAAACAGTTTGATGTGAGACAGAGCTCATTGATGGTTTGATAAATGTAGAAGTTAAAATGCTGACATGATACATAAATATATACTATAGAATATATACCATAGACTTTTGATCACTTAGTAATTTTGATGTTCACCTTTCATATTTCATTCAGCCAAATATATGTTTCCAAGTTTCTGACAGTAAATGATTTTTGTTTATAATCAGGTGCTGCACTATGGAGGAGATTGTTGGGCTATTTAACCATTTTGTGGGGT
>NC_065522.1:23328059-23347443 GCF_006386435.1 Epinephelus moara | reverse complement strand
GTTCAGGACGGGACTGGCATCAATCCTGTGAAGTGTGGGCAAGATTGGACCATGTATGCTGGAGTTATAAACTACTTCCTGTTTAGTGGCGAGACCCCTAACTTTGACGCCATCCCACGGTCACACACATTGACAAAAACTCAAGCTTTTGATAACTTTTCATCTTCAAGGTCTTGGGATGGGACAGACCAAGGTTTGAAGTCGATCGGATGAAATCTCTAGGACTAGTTCGTTCATTTATGACCCCTGGAAATGGCCAAAAATGCATCAAAATTGCACAGTAAATGGCCGACTTCCTGTTGGGTTTAGAGCATGCCTCCAAGAGGCTTTTTTTACGTCTCTGGGCGTTACATAAGCCTACCGAGTTTCATACATGTAGGTTAAACTATCTTCAGGGGCTGTTTCCTCAAACATTTGTAGGGGGCGCTACTGAGCCATTTTTTGGAACCCGCACACGAGACCCTTAAAATATCAAATTTTTCACCAGTTCTGAGATGTGTGCAAAGTTTCATGAGTTTTCGGGTATGTTAAGCCTCCCAAAAAGGCAATTAATTTGGAGGAATAATAATAATAATAATAATAAAAAATCCTTGCATTTCAATAGGGTCCTCACACCGCTAGGTGCTCGGCCCCTAATAATAATAAAAAATCCTTGCATTTCAATAGGGTCCTCACACCGCTAGGTGCTTGGGCCCTAAAAATCCTTGCATTTCAATAGGGTCCCCGCACCGCTAGGTGCTCGGGCCCTAACAATAATAATAAAAAATCCTTGCATTTCAATAGGGTCCTCGCACCGCTAGGTGCTCGGGCCCTAATCATAATAAAAAATCCTTGCACTTCAATAGGGTCCTCGCACCGCTAGGTGCTCGGGCCCTAATCATAAAAAATCCTTGCATTTCAATAGGGTCCTCGCACCGCTAGGTGCTTGGGCCCTAATAAAAAATCCTTGCATTTCAATAGGGTCCTCGCACCACTAGGTGCTCGGGCCCTAATAATAATAAAAAATCCTTGCATTTCAATAGGGTCCTCGCACTGCTAGGTGGTCAGGCCCTAATAACAATAATAATAATAATAATAAATCCTTGCATTTCAATAGGGTCCTCGCACCGCTAGGTGCTCGGGCCCTAAAAATCCTTGCAGTTCAATACGGTCCTCGCACCGCTAGGTGCTCGTGCCCTATTAATAAACAGCGCGATTACAAAAGGGTCCTATGCGGACGACTTCGTCATCACTTGGGCCCTAATAATCATAAACAGCGCGATTCAAAAGGGTCCTCGGACGACTTCGTCGTCGCTCAGGCCCTAATCAGGATAAAAACAATAGGGACCTTGCAGGTCTGTGACCTGCTCGGGCCCTAATAATAATAAACAGCGTGATTTCAATAGGGTCCTCGGACGACTTCGTCGTCACTCGGGTCCTAATAATAAACAGCGCAATTTCAATAGGGTCTCCGCGGACGACTTCGTCGTCGTTCGGGCCCTAATTAAAGCTGCAAGCAGCAATGAACGGGCCCTCGCAGTCCATGCACGTCGGGGCATGCTGCCGTCGGGGGGCGTCCACCTAGACATCTTGTCAGTTGTAATAAATAAAAAAATAAACGTTATGTTACTTTACTTACGTATCCAGTATACAAGTAGGCACCCAACCCACATATGTATTTTTCCAATATTTTTATGAGTGTTTACAGGTACTAATGTATATCACGCTGTTACTGTGATGGTAAATGACTTAAATATTGAATCTGAGTATATAATGACAACATTCGGACATGTGAATGTGACATCTGGACTGACACCTTCCCTCTGCAGCTGGGTTCTGGATTTCCTCACAGACAGACCCCAGACAGTCAGAGTTGGTACCAGGCACAAGGACGGTGAGCACAGGGACCCCCCATCGCTGTTTGCTGAGTCCTCTTCTTTACATCCTCTTCACCTACGATTGTGCCTCCACCCAGTGCAACACCACCATCATCAAGTCTGCGGATGACACAACAGTCATCGGACTGATCACTGGTGGGGTGGAGACAGGGTAAACTGAGTTTCATGTCATTCGGACACACCAATGTGGAGATATGCAGCACTTCCTGTTTAGAACGAAATCTGCAGGAAGTTGTTATTTAATTACTTGAGTATTGTTTGGACTATCGAAATTCTTTTAATAACTTTCTGTTGGGAGGGTCCACAGATGCTGTGTGCAAAGTTTCATGCCAATCGGTGAAATTGCCTGGGAGGAGTTCGAAAAAGTAGGTTTGAGATATTTTGCGAATTTGTGGAAAAAAAACTATAGGCCGAAATGGGCATGGCCTATACTACAACATTCAACACAATTCACTGAACGTGTGGATATAAGGTTTTTGAATATGCAACAAAGTATATGGGTGTTATGAGCCAAAACGCACTTTCCTTAATAATATCGCCACCTAGTGGTGGAAATTCAGGAGGACAATAGATTATACAATTTTTCGCCAGGTGTGACTTATATTCCAAGTTTGGTGAGTTTTGGGGTATGTTCAGGCAGTGAAAAATGCGATCATTTTGGCGGAAGAAAATAAATAAATAAATAAATTAAAGCTGCAAGCAGCGATGAACAGGCCCTCGCAGTCCACGCACGTCAGGGCATGCTGCCGTCGGGGGGCGTGCACCTAGAATTCTTGTCAGCTGTAATAAATAAAAAAATAAACGTTATCTCTTACTTACATTTCCAGTATACAGGTAGGTACCCAACCCACATATGTATTTTTCCAAAAAGTAGAAGCTGAATACATGCCCAATAATTCAAAGTCTTCTGACTCTTTAAAAGTTGACATGGTGTCTCTAGCTCAAAGTATGAGCGACAAGAAGAGGTTGAAAGTTGATGAGTTTTGAAGAGGATTTGAAGATTTTCCAATTTACTTCCATTCACACTAATTAGACTGCCACCAGAGCGCCACCTATTGGCTGATTTGCACCGAATTTTGCACAAACCCTCATCGGGCCATGGAACACAATTAGCAAAAGTGTTGTGGTAATCCGACTGTATTTGGTCAAGATACGAAAGACTGTCTGTTTTGAAAACAAATTGCAGAAATTTGTTGTTTTATATTTTGGCCGTTTTTTGGAAGATCAAAATTCTTTTGATAACTTTTTGTCAGGAGGGTTGACAGATGCCACATGCAAAGTTTGGTGCAAATCGGTCAAATCGCCTAGGAGGAGTTCGAAAAAATACGTTTTTCATTTGTCGCGATTTAGCGAATGGAAAGTTACCGTGAAAGTGGGCATGGCTGACACCACACAATTCAGCTGAATTCAGAGAACACGTAAATAGAAGGTTTAACAATGTGCGACATACTATGTGCGAGTTATTAGCCAAAAACGCTTTTGCATTGAAAATAGCGCCACCTGCTGGTCATTTTTGATGTGTGAGTTACAGGGGCCAGTCTATACCACCCCTATCAATTTTATTTCCATGAGTGTTATGGTGTTGGCACAGTGCCAAATATTAAATAACATGGCCACCAGAGCGCCACCTAGTGGCGGATCGGTAAGTCCTCAGATATCCTCAGGAGGGCATTGACAATAATTATACCAAGTTTCGTGTTAATCCGCCCAACCAATGTTGAGATATAAAATACTTCAATTTAAAAAGCGCCACCTTGTGGTCATCACCCGAAATTTTGCACAGAGCCCTCATGGGCTCAGGCGCTCATGGGGAAGTGGTAAGCTGAGTTTCATGTCATTCAGATACACCAATGTGGAGATATGCAGCACTTCCTGTTTAGAACGAAATCTGCAGGAAGTTGCTATTTAATAACTTGACTATTGCTGTGCTGTCGGGGGCATTTCGCCCCTGGTAGGGTTTCCCATGGCAGATTGGTTCTGGGCGAAGGGTCAGACGAAGAACGGTTCAGAAGAAGTTGGTGTACCCGGTCCGGAGGGTTACCGGGGCCCCGCCCTGGAGCCAGGCCTGGGGCTGGGGCCCGTGGGCGAGCGCCTGGTGGCCGGGCCTTCGCCTATGGGGTCCGGCCGGGCCCAGCCCAAACCGGCTACATGGGCTCGTCCCCCTGCAGGCCCACCACCCGCAGAGGGATCCAGAAGGGTTCGGTGCAGTGTGGATCGGGCAGCAGACCAAGGCGGGGGCCTTGGCGGTCCGATCCTCGGCTACGGAAGTTGGCTCTTGGGACATGGAATGTCACCTCTCTGGCTCAAGAGGAGCCAGTTGAGGTGGTTCGGGCATCTGGTAAGGATGCCTCCCGGACGCCTCCCTTGGGAGGTATTTCGGGCATGTCCGCTGGAGGGATTACATCGCCTGGCTGGCCTGGGAACGCCTCGGGATTCCCTTGGAAGGGCTGACGGAGGTGGCTGGGGAGAGGACTGTCTGGGCTTCTTTGCTGAGGCTGCTGCCCCCGCAACCCGGACCCGGATAAGCGGAGAACGACGAGACGAGACGAGACGAGACGAGACGAGACGAGACTATTGTTTGGACTATCGAAATTCTTTTAATAACTTTTTGTCAGGAGGGTCCACAGATGCTGTGTGCAAAGTTTTATGCCAATCGGTGAAATTGCCTGGGAGGAGTTCGAAAAAGTAGGTTTGCGACATTTTGCGAATTTGCGGAAAAAAACGGCAGGCAGAAATGGGCGTGGCCTATATCACTAGATTCAGCACAATTCACTGAACGCCTGGATATAAGGTTTTTGAATGTGCAACAAAGTATATGGGAGTTATGGGCCAAAACGCACTTTCCTTAATTATAGCGCTACCTAGTGGTGGAAATTCAGGAGGACAATAGATTACAATTTTTTTGCCAGGTGTGACTTATATTCCAAGTTTGGTGAGTTTTGGGGTATGTTCAGGCAGTGAAAAATGCGATCATTTGCGACGAAGAAAAAAAAAAAAATAAATCATTCAAAAAACAATAGGGACCTCGCAGGTCTGTGACCTGCTCGGGTCCTAATGATCAGGAGAAAAACAATAGGGACCTCGCAGGTCTGTGACCTGCTCGGGCCCTAATAATAAACAGCGCGATTACAATAGGGTCCTCACAGACGACTTCCAATTAATCAGTCAATGAGGGTTTGTGTGTGTGTGTGGGGTGGGGGGGGGGGATCGGCAGGCTTCACTCCAACCCGATTGGCTCTTGAAACAGGTGACAATCTTTATATTCTATAACCAGCCACTCGTGATTTGACCTGCAGAGTTGCAGGTGACAACATCAGCCGGTTTGAGTTGAACTCAAACCAGTCAGTTCACACTGCTGCCACTTTTCTCATCACAAATCTTTGGTCTGAATTTAGACTCACAAGTCAGTCTTTAGACGCTTTGCTTAACTAAAGACTGATGACTTTCTCCCTGATTTTGTGTTTAGATGGGCGGATACAATTTCAGAGTTTAAAAAAACTCCCTACGTTACAGAACTAGTAGTAAATCTGCAGGGCGGTTCTTCGGTGGCTCACTGAACTCTTGTGCTTGTAAACATAGTCCCACTAGAAACACGTGTAGCGGTACAAAATGGCTAAGCCGTGCTCGCAGAAAACTCTGTCAAAGTTAGTGGATGTTTGTCACGTTTGCGGCGACACATTCTCACCAATTAAAAGAAACAAACATAATCTTTTACAAGGCCATGACTCATCCATCCGGCCGGACTATAGAGGCAATCACCTTGTAAACAACAAGGCGATTGCCTCAATAGTCCGGGTAGAAAACCAGCAGAGCTTTTAGCTATATATATAGCCTATGTATCACATTTTTCACATCACTGTATCACCGTTTAGACTAATCCGATGTTTGTAAAGTCTATAAACACAGTGATTGAACAAACATTACTATTTCTGTGTGCACGTTTAGCTGGGCTAACCATTAGCTGTTAGCCCTGTTAGCCGTTAGCGGTGTCTGTAGTAAGTAATAACTCATTAAACGGTCCGTGAAAAAAATATCTTTTCTAGCGGATATCTTAGTTACAATATAATTGAGTTAGCAAAGCAGTTTTGTGTTGCTATGTGTGGTATTTATTCAGTTTTGGGAAATCACGATGTCTAGAAAGCATCAGTTGACAGGGACAGCTAACACTAGCAGCAAAGCTAACATCTGGACATCATCTGTTAAAAGCCTCCCATTGTCGGATACGACATGAAACTACTCCAGTTAGCTCAATCATGTTGTAACTGAGACATCCGCTGGAAAAAATACTTTCTTCACGGATGAGCACACATTTGATAAAACGGAGTTTAATCTCTCGGCATCCATTTTCAAGCTCTCTGTGTGTTTGTTTCCTTGCGGACGAAAAAAGGGGGAGCGCACATTTCTGAGAAGGCGTGTCCTTTTCAAAAATGCAAGAGGCATCACTTTGTTGCCGGCCGTTTTCGCCGGTTTGTTAAACACACTTTAGAAAGGAGTGTCCCCAGACTATCAGAAGGCGGAGATCTCTGATTGTCTGGTGGTGAGACTAGTCTGAATTGGGCTTAAAGATGACACATTACGTGTCATTATTTAAGTGTAGATAGTGATCCAAGCTCACTGTGCTAGCTCACCTGAAAAGTTCTGAAATCTTTAGATGAATTTTGGGGTAAGGCCATGTGAAGCCAGTTGATGCTAACAATTAGTGCATTAAACCATGGAGATTCAACCCAAAAATTGCAAGAATGTTGCATTTTTTAGAGCGTAATGGTACAACTTTTGGTCATAGCCACATAATAAAACAATGTGGAGATAAGCATTTGCAGAGTATGACTTCATTATTGATTTATAATAATGATATAATTATGAGTCATCTACCTAATGTGCAATGACACAAAGCTCGTACTTGTACTCGTACTCATACTCATACTCATACTCATCGTCCTCCGCTTATCCGGGTCCGGGTTGCGGGGGCAGCAGCCTCAGCAAAGAAGCCCAGACAGTCCTCTCCCCAGCCACTTCCGTCAGCTCTTCCGCGGGAACCCCGAGGTGTTCCCAGGCCAGCTGGGTGATGTAGTCCCTCCAGCGTGTCCTGGGGTGGCCCCGAGGTCTCCTCCCGGTTGGACATGCCCGAAACACCTCCCAAGGGAGGCGTCCGGAAGGCATCCTTACCAGATGCCCGAACCACCTCAACTAGCTCCTCTCGATGTGGAGGAGCCGCGGCTCTACTCTGAGTCCCTCCGGGATGTCCGAGCTCCTCACCCTATCCCTAAGGCTGAGCCCAGCCACCCTGCAGAGGAAACTCATTTCGACTGCTTGTACTCGCAATCTCGTTCTTTCAGTCACTACCCATAGCTCGTGACCATAGGTGAGGGTTGGAACTTAGATTGACCGGTAAATCGAGAGCTTCGCTTTTTGGCTAAGCTCCCTTTTCACCACAACGGACCGGTTAAGCGCCTGCATCACTGCTGACGCCGCCCCAATCCACATGTCAATCTCCCGCTCCATCCTACCCTCACTCGTGAACAAGATCCCGAGATACTTAAACTCCTCCACCTGAGAAAGAACCTCCCCCCCAACCTGGAGTGGGCAATCCACCCTTTTCCGGCTGAGGACCATGGCCTCAGACTTGGAGGTGCTGATTCTCATCCCCGCCGCTTCACACTCGGCTGCGAACTGTCCCAGCAAGAGCTGGAGGTCACTGTTCAAGGAGCTAGGAGGACCACGTCATCCGCAAAAAGCAGGGACGAGATCCTCTTGTCACCGAACCTGACACCCTCCACCACTCGGCTGCGCCTAGAAATTCTGTCCATAAAAGTTATGAACAGAACCGGTGACAAAGGGCAGCCCTGGCGGAGTCCAACCCTCACCGGGAACAGGTCCGATTTACTGCCGGCCACGCGAACCAGACTCATGCTCTTTCGGTACAGGGACTGGATGGCCCTTAGCAAGGGGCCACCAACCCCATACTCCCACAGGATGCCCCGGGGGACACGGTCGGAAGCCTTCTCCAAATCCACACACATGTGGACTGGTTGGGCGAACTCCCATGCCCCTTCAGCACCCCGGCGAGGGTAAAGAGCTGGTCCACGGTTCCGCGTCTGGGACAAAAAACACATTGCTCCTCCTCAATCTGAGGTTCAACTATCGACCGGACCCTCTTCTCCAGCACCCTGGAGTAGACTTTACCGGGTAGGCTGAGGAGTGTGATCCCCCTGTAGTTGGAACACACCCTCTGGTCCCCCTTCTTGAAAATGGGGACCACCACCCCGGTCTGCCACTCGAGAGGCACTGCCCCCGATGTCCATGCAATGTTGCAGAGGCGTGTCAGCCAGGACAGCCCTACAACATCCAGAGCCTTGAGATATCCAGGACGAATCTCATCCACCCCCGGGGCTCCGCCGCCTCGGAGTTGTTTCACTACCTCAGCAACTTCTGCCCCAGAAATTGGACGACCCGCCCCCGAGACCCCCGTCTCTGTTTCCTCACTGGAATACGTGTTGGTGGGATTGAGGAGCTCCTCAAAGTATTCCTTCCACCGCCCGACAATGTCCCAAGTTGACGTCAGCAGCTCCCCGCCCCCACTGTAAACAGTGTGAGTAAGTTGCCGCCTTCCCCCCCTGAGGCGCCGGATGGTTTGCCAGAACCTCTTTGGAGCCGGTCAATAGTCTTCCTCTATGGCCGCCCCCGAACTCCTCCCACGCCCAAGTTTTTGCCTCCGCAACTGCCGCTGCTGCGCTCCACTTGGCCCACCGGTACCCGTCAGCTGCTTATGGACACCCACAGACCAACCATGCCCTGTAGGCCTCCTTCTTCAGCCTGACAGCTCCCCTCACCTCTGGTGTCCACCAGCGGGTTCGAGGATTACCGCCGCGACTGGCCCCAGCGGCCTTGCGGTCACAGCTCGCAACTGCCGCCTCAACAATGGCAGAGTGGAACAAGGCCCATTCGGACTCAATGTTCCCTGTGCCCTCGGGACTCAGTCGAAGCTCTCCCGGAGGTGGGAGTTGAAAATCATCTGGACAGGTTCTTCCACTAGGTGTTCCCAGCAGACCCTCACTGTTCATTTGGGCCTGCCAGGTCTGCGCGGCGTCCTCCCCCACCATCTGATCCAACTCACCACCAGGTGGTGATCAGTTGACAGCTCTGCTCCTCTCTTCACCCGAGTGTCGAGAACATGTGGCCGCAGGTCAAATGATATGACTACAAAGTCAATCATTGACCTGCGACCTAGGTTGTCCTGGTGCCACATGCACCGATGGACATTCTTATGTTTGAACATGGTGTTAGTTATGGCCAAACTGCGACCCGCACAGAAGTCCAATAACTGAACACCACTCGGGTTCAGATCGGGCAGGCCGTTCCTCCCAGTCACGCCCCTCCAGGTCCCATTGTCATTGCCCACGTGAGCATTGAAGTCCCCCAGCAGAACAATGGAGTCCCCGGTCGGGGCACTGTCCAGCACCCGTCCCAGGGACTCCAAAAAGGCGGGTACTCTGAACTGTTGTTCAGCGCATAAGCGCAGACAACAGTCAGGACCCATTCCCCGACCCAAAGGCGCAGGGAAGCAACCTTTTCGTCTACCAGGGTGAACCCCAACGTACAGGCAGAGAGTCTGGGGGCTATCAGAAAGCCCACCCCGGCCCTCCGCCTCTCACCCGGAGCAACTCCAGCGAAGGAGAGAGTCCAACCCCTCTCAAGGACTTGGGTTCCAGAGCCGGAACTATGTGTTGAGGCGAGGCCGACTATATCTAGCCGGTAGCGCTCAACCTCTTCCACAAGCTCTGGCTCCTTCCCCGCCAGAGAGGTGACATTCCATGTCCCATGAGCCAACTTCTGTAGCCGAGGATCGGACCGCCAAGGCCCCCGCCTTGGTCTGCTGCCCAATTCACATAGCACCGATCCCTTCTGGATCCCTCTGCGGGTGGTGGGCCTGCAGGGGGACGAGCCCATGTAGCCGGTTCGGGCTGGGCCCGGCCGGACCCCATGGGCGAAGGCCCGGCCACCAGGCGCTCGCCCACGGGCCCCAACCCCAGGCCTGGCTCCAAGGCGGGGCCCCGGTAACCCTCCAGGCCAGGTACACGTTTCCTTGCTTTTGTCCATCATGAAGGGTCTTTTGAACCATTCTTCGTCTGACCCTTCGCCCAGAACCAATCTGCCATGGGAAACCCTAGGGCAAAATGCCCCCGACAGCATAGCTCCTAGGGTCATTAGGGCACTCAAACTCCTCCACCACGATAAGGTGACGGTTCTCGGATGACACAAAGCTGCTGGGGGTAAACATTACTCACTGGCACATTTATGGTGAATTAATAAGAGATGACATAGGAAACAACAAATGCTTATCTTCCAAAACAGCTGCATTACATCATGATATAAGACTGGGAGGTTTAGAGTGGTCCAGATTTTATCCACAATGTAGTGATTCTAAAAAAGTCTCATCCAACCATCTAATCCATTACATCATCCAAATGGATCCATGATCATGCTGTTATGCTACACATTGATTGCAGATTCAGGCTTATCAGATAAAAACAAAGTGGAAATAAACTTTAATAAACACATTGATGTTTTACTCAGAAACCTCACAGATGTCACAGATGACCAGTGAAGCGAGAAATCCAGGGAGATTCCACCTCAACCTGTACCTAGGATATGTGTTGAGTTGTATTAGTTGGTTGTATTTGTTGTACAGACATTTCTATTTGAGGATCCACTTTCAAGTTTCAGCATCATGGACAGCTCCCAAATCATCAGAGTGAGGCTGGTACCACCATTTTTCCATTCTTTTTCTTAACACCATCTTATCTTGCTTTTATCTCTACAAACATGGCTGGCCCATGGCCCATTTTGTTGGTTTTGAACTGTGGTCTGCTACTGTATGCAACTTGGCAGCTGTTTTGGCTAGATGTCACATAATACGCCATCCTCTCCTTCTCTTGATAAGAAATTCAGATAATATACACTTAACCTGCACTACAACATATGTATGAAACATACAATGTAACATATCCATGGTTTCTGTTGACTAAGAAGTTTTCGCTACAAAATAAGTGCGGCCTGTGAGAGAACAGAAAACAGTTGTCTTCCTCTTCTTCAATAAGTTGGATTCATGTTTGACACAGGGGAGTCCAGCAGATTTTGATATGTTATCCTTAGTTGTCTGTTGCTTGTGTGCAGAGTTCTGTACTATGAAGCCAGTTCAACTGACCCAGGATATCTTTTGGTTACCTGGCTTGACAAACCCTAACATTGGTTGTCTGGATAACCAGTATTAAAAAGCCAGTTATCAACTAGTTCAGGCAACTCTGCCTTTTCCCATTCAGCCATGAGCGTGTTCATGTGAAAGAGGCAGGGGTGTTTATTATCAGTGACAGCATCAGAACCATGAATGAAATAGGCTGCGTCATATCAAATGGGATGAATCGGTACCGAAAGTGTCTGTGACTGCGAGACAAAAAACTGTTAATGGCGTGGGATGTAAACAACACTCTGGTTATCTTATACCAGAAAATGCTACATTTAAAATAATGGGAGCCAATTAACAGTGTGATGAAATCAGAGTGTAAAATCGCAACAGTCACTGCAGACTAAAAAAACTTTATATAGGTTAAAATCCTGCTAAAATTATGTGTGTGCAAACAACCCAAACACAGAGATTGTTTACACACTTAAAACATAATTTTAGCAGGATTTTAACTTATGCAAAGTTTTTTTAGTCTGTACTGAAGTAGCCTAATAGTAAGTATAAACGTCTGCAAGTAATCAACATCTGACTATCAAATCAAAAAAAGGAAAGTACGATTCAAAAACATTTCGACAATATTAATTGCCACTTAACACTGAACTATACAGATATGCATTTAAAAATAAAATGGAGAAAATAAATGAAATAGTTTTTGAAGAATTGTGCATCTTAAAATAAAGTGCTTAATTTTAGAAAAAGTAAAATAAAGTGTAGCAACAGCTTGAAAACTGTTTCACATCTTGACTTAACAGTCTCAACCAATTTTATAATAATAATAACAATAATAAATAACAATTGAACAGTTTTACAGTTTGTCTTTATTTCCCCCTTTTCCCACTCTCCCCACTTGTTTGTTGTTCAGTGAGAGAACTGAGCTGGAGCTTGTCCTGCCAGGATTTTAAATCTGGGCTGGAATGGTGTCAGGACCAATCTCATACACATGTGCAGATGCTCATTGGTGAGCCTGGAACGATATTTAGATTTTATTATGTTCATTGTGGAGAAAGTTGCCTCGCAGCTGTATGTGGAACCAAACATGGTCAAGATGTACAGGGCTATTTTCCTCAGACCTGGGAAAGCTTCCTCTGTTTCTCTCCCTGTCTCTTGCTCACTCGTCTCTTCCTCTGTGTTTTTCCCGGTCTCTCACTCGCCTCTTCCTCTCCGTCTTCTCTCCCTGTATCGCTTTCTTTCTTTTTCTTTCTTTTTATCTTTCTATTTTTCTATCGTCTTTCCACTAGTCACTCGCCTCTCACCTCTCCTATCTGACTGTATACAGAGTTGCAATGTTAATTGCCTGATATGCAGAGATTTGATTGGCTGGATGGCATCACGTGGGCTGGCTTAACATGCAATTAGTCTGTGCATTTCCTGATCAGCTAAACTGGTGCCATAAAAACTAGAAAAGTTGCATCCAGTTAAAATAGAAGTGTCCCGTCAAAATCTAAAATCCCTTAATAATTTACTGGTTATAGGTCCAGGTCTGTATAGGATGGCATCTGGGTCGGGACTCGGACTGTGGTCCGCCTGTTAATGAGCAAAGACCTATACAGTCAGCACAGTTTCAAAGTGGATACCCAAGATGAGTGTCACCAATTTAACATCTGACCAAATGTCTCCCCTTCTATTCCTAAGCTATGATGTTGAGTAATGGCCAGTGTTTTGCAGAACATTATGATGTCACAGTAAAGCTGACCTTTGACCTTTTGGATATAAATTGTCATAATTTCATCCTATTAGATATTTGTATGAACTTAGTCATAATTAGCATATTAATTCATAAGTTATGGCCAAAAACATGATTTGTCAGGCCACAGTGACCTTGACCTTTGATCTTCGAATACCAGCTTCTAATCACTTTGTCCAAGCAGATGTTTGTGTCAAATTTGAGGAAATTTCCTCAAGGCCCTCTTGAAATATCACAAAATGAGACAAGACTGATGTAAGGTCACAGTGACCTTTGAGAACCAAAGTCCGATCAGTTCATTCTTCATTTTTAAGTGGATGTTTTTGCCAAATCTGAAGACATTACTTTCATGGGGTTCTTGAGATATCACATTCAAGAGAATGCAATAGATGAGGTCATTGGGACCTTGAACTTTGACTTTTGATCACCAAATTCAAAACAGTTCATCCTTGACTCAAAGTGGATGAAGAAATTTGAAGAAATTCTCTTTTCTGTTCTTCAGATATCACGTTCATAGAAATGAGATGGACGCAAGGTCACAGTGACCTTGACTTTTGACCATTTACCACCAAATCCTAATTAGTTTATCCTGGAGCCTGGGGAAAGATTGTGCCATTTGCAAAAATTCCCTCAAGGCATTTTTGAGATATGACGTTAACGTGAATACGACAGATGATGCCACAACAAGCTTGTCCTTTGACCTATGACCCCCCCCAAAATCTAACCAGTTCATTGTTGAGTCCAAGTGGATGTTTGTACCAAATTTGAAGAAATTTCCTCATGGTGTTCTTGAGATATAGCACTCATGAGAATTGGATGGACGAACAGCCTGAAAACAATGTGCCTCTGGCCACAGCTATTGCCAGTACAGAGGCATAAAAATGAAACTAATTGATCTGACATGGTTCCTGTTAGATATGTCATTAGTTTATCTTGAATTCAGTTATATTGATTAACAATCTGAAATAGTTTTGTTTTTATATTCTTGTCTTTACTGCAGCTGCCTGTTAATGAGAGTCCACCTAAAATTAATTCCCTGCTTCAGTCCAGATGCTTACAGTGTATATTTATGTTGCATTTCATAGATTTTAGTGTTAAAATGGCTAATCTTTATCCTCATCATTTTTTTTATTTTAAGTGCACTGATTTTAATTTGATTGTATTGCATATACGGGTATCAGGTAACTGTTCATTGTACCATTTGTTTGTGATGATTCCACTAAATTTATTGAATAATGTATCCATAACTTTCTTAACTGACAATTATATGGACATTTCTGGTCATGTCCGGGTAACTAAATAAAGCCTGTGTTGCTGCAGGTTGGCCACCAACAGCTGCTTATTTACTAAAACTGAAAAAAGCTTGTACTAAGACAGCAACAGTCAAATCAGGCTTACTCAGTTATGAACATACAAAATAGAGTTTCTCATCACATCACAGAGCTGCATGTAGTGCTGACATGTTTTAACACAAATACAGGTCCTTTGATTTACCAACAGAAATTCTGGTCCCTCTGTCTCTGACCTTTTCTTTACTTTTCTTACTCTGTCTCTCTCTCTGGCTCCAGCTGGAGGTCTCAGGACTCCTGCAGAGAAAAAGCTGCTGCCTGTCTATTTTGGTGGGCAGGCTGGTGGAGAGCTGCTGGCAAGTTGGTCTGTCAAAGTGATCTTATCCACAGAACCACCCTGAACTCCTCCTTATACTCTCAGTGATGTAATTCAGAGTTGTTGTGGAACTAACTTCTCTCTGGACAGACAGTAAGAAACGACCAGTGTTGGGAACGTTACTTTAAAAAAGTAATTAGTTATAGTTACTAGTTACTTTCCCCAAAAAGTAACTGAGTTAGTAACTGGGTTACTGCACTGTAAAAGTAATTAATTACCTGGAAAAGTAACTATAGCGTTACTATTTTTTATTAAATGCTCAAATATGTCAAATTGCTTGGACAGCCCCCTTAATGGAACTGTAATGAAACTCATCATTGAAATGTTAAATGAATGAAATTGACACTTAATAGAATAAATCATTATTATTAAACATTGTACACTTATCTACACTACACTCCATTGTTGTGCGTGCGTGTGTGTGAGGGAGAGGGAGTGCGGCTGTGGAAACATCCTGCAGTCCGAGATACTATCATGCGTTTGAATAAGTTATTAGACGGATATATAGAGAGAAAGGCGACGTTTAGAGAGCAAGACCAAATAAGCAACTCCACTTTGGAAACAAGTCCAAAAAAACGCAACCTGTGACTACCAATATTTGTAAGCGACTTTACAAAAACACAAGCCTAAAGTCGCAGACCTGACAAACCTGCTTGTGAATACCCGCCCTACTCTGCCTCTGATTGGTTTATGATGAAATTTTCCTCTCCCTAAGCCAATCATCATCACTTATGCTTCCCCCTCACCTGCCCTCACCAAAGAAGAAACACTTTAAAGCTCCGCTGAGAAGGAGCTGGTCTGAGCGAAAGCCGCTTCTGTGAACTGAAGTAAAGCCGAGTAACGGCGCATTTTATTGTGAGTAACCATAACGGCGTTATAACGGGGGAGACAGTAACTTTTTTGATTAGTCGTTACTGAAAAAAGTAGTGCCGTTAGTAACGCTGTTATTTATAATGCCGTTATTCCCATCACTGGAAACGACAGAGCTGAAAAAATTCTGCTGGGAATTATTTAAGATCTCACTTATGTACCTAACACTCTACTGACCATAAAGATATGAAGGCTGTGATTTTAAATACATTAGTTACCCACAGCACCCTCTTACTATTTAATGCTGTCTGGCTTCCTGAGAAATTCTTTCCAAAGAATGTTCACCAATGGATCAATTATTTCAAACTTTTGTATTGTATCACTGAGATTGGAACAGCAGACATTTTAGATTTATGTCATTCTTCCTGTCCCAGCAGTCTATTTTCCAGCTATAGGTATATCGCTCCTGACCTAGAATTTATAACCCTGCTGTAACACCAAATGCACAAGTGTGACACTGTATAGAGCAAGGCCATTATTTTCAATGAAGAGTGTGCTTGCATTGTCCTGAGCAACTGCGTGAAGCATAGCTGTGTGCACTGTCCTGAATTTCAGCCAGATTTTGTAGCCAAAGCTTAACTGAGTTGACCCTGGATGTCCGATGACATTATGGTATTAGAAAGGAGGGAAGTTATGACAGCACCAGTTTCACTGTAATAATCAAGATGAAAGAAAGTCAAAGTCAATCAATATCATGATCTCACAGCAGAACTAGGTTTCCTGGGTTTTCTTTCTTTAATTTACAGTTACATAGGATGCACACCACAATGCGATGCACTGTCAGAGCCAATATTGGCATAAAATACAGAAAATAGGCCCATAAAGAAAAATGTTTAAGTTTGATGTTCCAAACTTTTCTTTGTTATATGTCAGAGCCAGTCAATGTGATATTGAAGGCAACAGCAAAGAAAGTTTTGACGAGGATGAAACAGGCCTACCTGATTGTAAAGATAGTGATTGACAGGAAGAATACATTACAAATGAGACAGACACCACAATGGCTTTAGCATCAGATGAGAGTGAGACTACCGCACCCCTTGCAGCTTCAGTATGAAATGAGAGCTCAATGTGCCTCTGACAGCTTGACAGCAGTTGTGATACCTGATAGTTTATGGAGTTAGAAAAATTTAAACAACTACTCAATACAATAATCTGTGTCCAGTGTTCTAGAATGTTTTGTTAAATTTCACTGTGTTCGAAATGATACATGTCCTCACTATGAAAAATCTACCTGCTCTGTGATGCAGGAAAGGGGCTAATGTGTTTGTGTAATGGTGCTGCTCACACCGACACCAAAATGACTCGACAAAGTCATTAAAGGGATAGTGCACCCAAAAATGAAAATTCAGCCATTATCTACTCACCCATATGCTGAGGGAGGCTCTGGTGAAGTTTTAGTGTCCTCACAACACTTGCGGAGATCCGAGGGGGGAGTGGGTAGCAGCACAACTGCACATCTAATGGCTGACGACGCCCCAGATTAAAACGTCCAAGAACACATAATTGAAACCACAAAATATCTCCATACTGCTCGTCCATAGTGATCCAAGTGTCCTGAAGCCCCGACATAAGAAGTTGTTTGGAAAAACGTCATTTGAACTCTGCAGCCTGCAGCTCTAACTGCCTTTCTGTGGACCATGCTCATGTGTGCAGACCAGCAAAAGCACATGAACACACATGAAGGCGGTGCCCATGTCTCACGGTCTCGTGCAAGCGCACACACGTCAGTGCAGTGTACAGAGAGGCAGTTAGAGCTACAGGCTACAGTATATTTTCTCTGTAAGTAGAGTTTATTCCTTACAATATTCCCGTATCACCCCTCAGTTGTCTTCAAGTTGCTTGAATGTTTGTTTGTTTGTTTGTTTGTTTTTACTTGTCAATCTAACTACATTGCTCTGGCATAGTCTTATTGATCAAACAAGGTGTCAATCACAGTCACTCTGCTTAGACCAGCTGTCATTGGTCAAACAGGGAGGTGCACACCTCCCATTGGTTAAAGGTAGAAAGTCCCACCTCTCAGCAAGGACCTTGTATTGCAAGATATTGATAAATGGTATGATGATCTTTGCAACTATATTTATAAAAAGACTGAATCTGGTGAGAATTTATTCAGGCCCACCCTGAAAAGTGGGCGACTCTCGAGGAAATATAAGCCTTATTGGAACACAGAGTTGAAGGTAATGTGGTTAGAAATGTTTTTTCAACCCTCCTCATTTCTAAAGTGGGATGGTAAAGATGTGACAAAAAACAGCTGCTAAGAAATGAATTTAAAGTTAGACAACACAATTTTGATAGAAATCTGAGGGCTTGCAAAACAAAATGTGAGAGGGGGCTAGCTTTAAAAATAGAGCAGCTGCAAACAAATAACCCCCAATCATTTTGGAAAGTAATTAATGATTTGGGCCCTAAAAGAGTTAAATCTATCCCAATGGAAGTGGTGTTAGAAAATGGATCCTCTGTTTTCGAGACTGATTGTGTTTTGAAAAAATGGGAAACAGACTTTGGGTTTTTATTTTCTGGAGGCAAAGTGGATGAATGGGACAATTTGTTCTTTGAAAGGATGATTGACTCTAAAAATGTTCTGGAGTGGAATATGCAGCAGGCCTCTAAAGTGCAACACACACCGCCGCCGGCGCGGCGCTGTGGCCTTCAAGGGCCACCACCCAACACACACTGGCAGCGGCACGCAGCGGCACCGTCAACATGTATTTCCCACCCCAGCCCGCTAGGTGGATGTACGTACACTAGTTGCCAACGGTTGCCAACTCCTAGTAACAGAAGAAGAAGAGGAAAAACTTTGAGGCAACAACAACTTGAATTTCACGGGTGAGTTTCTTATCAAAGTTGTCTTATTAAAAATTTGAAACAACCGGAGTTGATCCTACGAGACGAAACGTACATAAAAAGCTTTTCTCGCAGCGCCGGCCGCGCTGGAAATAGAGCAGTGGGCTGAAGCAGAGCGGCGTGGCGCGTCGGCCGGCGCCAGTGTGGGTTGGTTCATAGAATATAATGGAGGTGGGCGTTTTGACGTGCGGCGTACAGCGGCGGTGTGTGTTGCACTTTATCCTCTCAACCCATTTTAAAATGCTAGTGTAATCTGAGTTATTGTATTACATTTATTTTGAGAGGTTGGTTTTGTATTTCACTGTTTGAACATGACTGTTAGGGTCATTGTGGTGATAGTCATTGTTGTGGGATTGATGTATCATTACTATTGTTATAGGGTGATTTTGGTTCCTACCTGTTGTTATAGGGTGATTTTGGTTCCTACCTGTGGGGTGTGTCTGGAGGGACGTTAATGTTTGGGAACGGAAGTTCTCCGGTGCGCCATGTAAACAACGGACATGCTGAATGTATGCTACTGCTGTTGCCGTTTTGGCTGGAATAAAAGAAAAGAAATGAAAGACAACTGTAGCCGATTATTACCCACAGCCCTTGAGACTGGAGTATTAAATCTTCAGGTTACACTAGTATCACAGATGTGGAAGTTAAAGGTGCAATGGACAGACTTAAATTGAGAAAAGCAACAGGTGTTGATAATATAACAAATGAATTATTGAAAATACCTTATTTATTTCAAATTTTGGTTAACTTCTTTTACACCTGTTTTGAGCTCCAGTTGGTCCCTTCTGTTTGGCTTAAAGCTATAATAAAACCAATCCCTAAATCCAATAATAATGATTTTAGAGTACCTTTGAATTATAGGGGGATAAGCCTTCTTAGGTGTGTCTATGAACTTTATTCAAGCATTCTTAATCAGCGTTTATATCATTATCTGGAATCATCTAGTCTGCTAGTAGATGAACAAAATGGCTTTCGCAAAAATAGAGCCTGCAGTGGTGTGAAAAAGTGTTTGCCCCCTTCCTGATTTCTTACTTTTTTGCATGTTTTCCACACTTAAATGTTTCAGATCATCAAACAAATTTAAACATTAGTCAAAGATAACACAAGTAAACACAAAATGCAGTTTTTAAATGAAGGGTTTTATTAATGAGGAAGAAAAAAATCCAAAGCTACATGGCCCTGTGTGAAAAAGTGTTTGCCCCC
>NC_065522.1:23324641-23327069 GCF_006386435.1 Epinephelus moara | reverse complement strand
TTAATAAAACCCTTAATTTAAAAACTGCATTTTGTGTTTACTTGTGTTATCTTTGACTAATGTTTAAATTTGTTTGATGATCTGAAACATTTAAGTGCGGAAAACATGCAAAAAAGTAAGAAATCAGGAAGGGGGCAAACACTTTTTCACACCACTGCTGTATTGATCACATACATTCTTTATGTACTATTGTTTATGCTAGAATTAAGGAAGGGAGGGCTACTTTTTGTTGCTTTATTGATTTTCATAAAGTCTTTGACTGTATAGATCATAATTTGCTTCACCTTAAATTACTGAAAGCTGGTATAGATGGGAAGTTTTATTATGCTTTGAAATCTCTTTACCAAAATCCAGTGGCCTGTGTTCAACTCAATAAATGCAGAACAGGCTGGTTTCCAACTTTATTTGGTGTTAAACAAGGGGACTTGCTCTCTCCCACATTGTCGCCATTTATATTAATGATTTAGTGTTGGAAATCAAGCAGTCAAATATTGGTGTTAGATTAGGTGATATCACTGTTGGCACTTTTCTGTACGCAGACGATATAGTCCTCCTTGCAGAATCTGAGATTGATCTCCAAAATGTATTGAATATTGTTTATAGTTGGTGCAATAATTGGAGAATGAAGATAAATAATGACAAATCTCAGGTCATGTACTTTAGGAAAAAAGGATCATTATAAACAAATTTTAAATTTCATCTTGGTTCAAATTGTTTGTTATGTACTGAGCATTATAAATATCTTGGTTTAACCTTAGATGAACATCTTACTTTCCAAGAAGGAATTAAAATCTTTCGGATCGGATTCTGCGGGGAGGGCCTTAGGAGCAATCCTTAATAAGGTGAAACTATGCAGGGATCTAGGCTATAAAACATACAATTCATACAATTATATAATTCTGATTATGCAGCTGGTGCGTGGAGGTTTTGTAAACTTTCTATAAATGATGCTGTTCAGAAGAGAGCTATGCGCTGTTTTCTTGGTGTACATAAACTGGCCCCCAGTATGGATATGGTGCGGCTCTGGAATAGATTAATTAACATGCCTAATAGTGGAGTCACTAGACAAATTTTTATTTGGGATCTTCAGAATGGCCACTCCTGGGCAAGAGAGCTTGCTGGGGTGTTTGAAGAAGCAGATCTTCTATATGTATATAGAAATAGATTACCTTGCAGTGTTAAGCAGATCAAAGCATTATTATTTGCTAATTATAAGCAGAGATGGGCCGAAGAGGTCTTATATAAGCCTAAATTGAGAACATTTTGTACGATAAAATCCATCTATCAGCCAGAGCGCTATGTCACTCTTAACCTGACCAGAGCTTTGAGATCTGTCTGCGCCCAGTTGAGATGTGGTATCTTACCTCTGGCAATGGAAACTGGTCGTTTTTATTCTGTTCCAGAAGAAGATAGGAAGTGTCAACTATGTGATCTGGGGTGGTCGAGGATGAAATGCATTTTCTGTTTTATTGTCCATTATACCATGATCTTAGACATGAATTTTTTTGTAAAATTGCAGCTGAATGTTCTGATTTACTTCTTATGTCCGATGAGTCAAGACTTCTTTTTTTGTTTACAAATAAGGTCTTTCATCTAGCTCAATTTATCTGGAACGCCTTCCAATTGCGTAAGAAGACTCTTTATGTTTAAAGGCGTTAAAGACTCTAGTCTATGGTTATTTTAACTAAGCTGTTTCTGCTTGGCCTTTTGCCTTCACCACTGTGGTCAAATGTTTTGAGCCATTTATGTAGCCTTAAGTATCCTGTCTTGAATTTGTTTTGTTTTTGTAGTGTCTTATAAGTCCATGTGGGCTGGGCATTTAAATTCAGTGCACGACACTCTTCTAAGAAAATAAAAATCAATCAATCAAAAAAAAAAAAAAAACTCATAGGCGCAGGAATGACACGAGCAGACGGCAAAGAGAAACGAGTGAAATTACACAATGTCTACAGTGAGAAATGTTGATGTAAAAACAAAGCTAACACTCCGAGATACTCGCAGGAGACATGAGGGAGGAACCGAGGACTTGTGCGATGGGGGTTTTACCGCGTTTATCAATGTCTTGATGAGTTAATGCTAACGCAGCTAGCGATGTTAGCTCGTGCTACAGATGATATCGGCGCCTGCCATGTAAAATGTGTGCTTCCCTCTATACCACACTAACTTTTTTTTTTTTTTTTTTTAATAATTTTATTTAACAGGGACCATGTGTTATAAACATTAATCTCGAATCACAGGAAGAGATGCATAACACCAGATTTAGCTGACAGCTAGTTTCCATCTGCGGTCCCACATAAAATAACAAATAACAAAAAAAAAAAAACAATAAGTCATATCCCACCAACTAAAGTGCTTATGATTCATACCCCCCTCCCATGACCCACTAAAGTGCTGCATCTATCCCCCCAACCACCCCCCCGTCCCGAAC
>NC_065522.1:23298390-23324472 GCF_006386435.1 Epinephelus moara | reverse complement strand
GTACGATTTGTTTGGGACCAGCAAGTTATACAATATGAGAAGTAGGACAAAATCATAGCATGCAGAAAGGTCTTAGCTGCCTCGTCTGTGAGAGAGTTTCTTATATATCTAAAAGTAACTAGGTTATATTTCAAGGTGTGGCTCATCCTTTTTATGTGTTTTTTAAAACTGAGAGTTGGATCTAATGTTAAGCCCAGATACTTGAACTCATCAACAGTTTTTATTTTCTCTCCAAACACAGTTACATCTGGAGGAACCTGCCCTGCCCTACCTTTTTGTTTGTTCATAAAAAACATGGTGGCTGTTTTCCCTATGTTAAGGACGAGACATGAGTCCTGGAGCCACTTTGCCACTTTCTCCATGACAAGAGATAATTTATCTGCCACTTGTGCAGCATACTTCCCATGTGTGTAGATGACTGTGTTATATGCATACATCCCAATGTTCACATCATCACATACTGATAGAAGATCATTAATATATAAACTAAAGAGTAATGGGCCTAAGACTGAACCCTGTGGAACTCCCATGGTACACGCTCTTGACGGTGACATTACATTATTTACCCGCACACACTGAGTACGACCTGACAGATATGACTTGAACCAGTTAAGAGTATTCATGGACAGTTTGTATTTGGACAGCTTTGACAGAAGTATAGAATGATTAACCGTGTGAAAAGCCTTTTGCAAGTCTAAAAACACTGCTCCTACAACTCCTCCTTTGTCTAGATTGAATTTAATGTTATCAGTGAAGTAGCAGCACGCTGTTTCTGTTGAATGATTAGCTCTGAAGCCGTACTGCATAGGATGCAGCAGTGCCTCAGAGTCCAGTCCAAACTTACTCGTAAGTGTAAAATGCTACAGTTGTTTTGCCTCGAGGTCGTTGCCGTTTGTATTTGTGTTAGTAGTGTACTGTATACTTTTTCACCATTACAGTTGGTTATGGATGTTATTAACAATGAATAGTCAAGCGTAACACAGTGTGTGTACTGGTGTAGACTACAGTTTCAAAATATGCGTGTTAATAGCATACATGATTTTGTTATTCATAGTTAAGTTGAAAAATGTTAAACAAATGGTTAAAAACATTAACTTTGTAGTTCAAAAGGAAATGCGTATTATTTGTAGTTGATTAATATGCTTAATAATCACGTTATGGATTCAAAGGCTAATAATTCATGATGTGAAATGTAAAGACAGGATAAAGTATTCCATGCTGAGAAAAACTGTACAGTTAAAAGCTATTCATCTGCTCACTTTGTGTTACTGTGATGTATTTATGTGATATTGATTATGGCCATAAAACATTTGAAGTTAATGATGCAAAATAGTAATAGCTCTGTTTCTACACAGGTGAGGTTTTTGAGATCCTATGGAAAATTACATATGGATTTGAGATTCTACCTGACGAGAGAGATGGCGAGCCACCCATGAACCTGATCTCTGCCTTGACCCAAGGAGTTGGATCAAGATCACCTTTTAACCACAGGAGCCCATCCATTCTTCCATCACCATCACTTGAGCGTCACACTCCAGTGTGGTAGTAGTATCATGACAACCTTTTCCACTTGACTTCTGACTTAAATAGTGCATTTGTCACAATAAAGGATTAAAACTAAACTGAACAGTTTATAACAGAAGGAACAAAACTGAACTTTAACTTGAATAAGACAACCAGTGGAACTCTGTTATTTTTTTAACATCTGAGTGCCAAGTTACAGACTAAGGAGGGGAGAACAGTGCAAACTTCATAATCCAGCCCAGTTCCCCAGTATTAGTCTGTACTTCCAAGGAGAGTAGTTTCTACTTACACACTAAGGAGGGGAGAACAGTACAAACTTCATAATCCAGCCCGGTTCCCCAGTGTTAGTCTGTACTTCCAGGGAAATCAGTTTCTACTTACACACTAATTACATTACTGTACTTACAGAGTATGGATGAGAGAATAGAACCTGTCATGTGGTTTCTGTGTAATTAAATAATAAAAACATTTTATAACTCTCTGAATGACTCATTATTGTGCATTTAAAAATATATGTATATTTTTACATTACTGTATTATTTGTGTTTCGTCCTGGGATGACAATACAAGACTTCCACAGATGTGCATTTGAGAGAGGTAAGTTTGCTTTTATACCAGCCGGCCTGTTGTGAGCCAATTTCCATAATATGTACCCATTTCTCAACATATTCTTACTCCAAATCATACAATTAAGTAGGCTATAAGACAAAACATAATAAATCCCTGGAATATGAGTGAAGCTTGCCTGCTGACACATACAAAAAATGACTGTCACAACTGCCATGAGCAAAGGGCAAAAGCATTTGTTTATATTGGACAGTAGACTATTTCATTCAATATATTTAAAATGATTTGGAAGTTATACCTTAAATTCCGCGAATTACATGGTAAGTGGCCACGAGTTATGCTGTAAGACTGGAGAAAGTAGGTGGGAAATGACCAGGAGTTACACTGGAAGTCCGGGCAAAGTAGGACATAAGTGAATGGGAGGTACGCTCTAAGAAGCAGTCTAGTTATACTGTAAGACACGGGGAAATACTTGCAGGAAGTGAGCGGGAGTTACACAGTACGTCTGTGGAAGTTGGGGTAAAGTAGGTGGTAAGTGAACAGGAGGTACACACTAAGGACGCAGGCCGTATTATGTAGTGCTACCTTTTTTTCTTTTCTCAGTCCACCACAAAGGCCAACACACTCTACTCCACACTTCAACCGACCCAGATCACTAAACTTGGTTTCATACATACACACATCGCCTCATACACATACACACACACACACACACACACACACACACTACCCACACATTTTCAACTTAAAAATGGTCTTCATTCTCTGATTATAAAATAATTACATAAATACTTTGTTATGTCGGTTATGTTCATCTTGTTTGTTGCCAGTGATCCGCTCTCTCCATATATGGTATTTTACTATTTGTTTCCCCTTTTGTTTCTGTTTGTTTAAGACTAGTTCTCCCCGCTGTCTTGTGCTGTGTCTTATGCTCCGTTTGTATGTCTTGTTGGTGGCCACTTGTATTGCACTATAAAATTCAATAAAAAAAAAGAAAAAAAAAAGAACAAGATCGGCAGTTCAATCAGCTTCTCCAGTCCACATGTCAAAGTATCCTTGGACAACATACTGAACCCCAAATTGCTCTGAATGGCCGTTCCATTGGTGTGTGAGTGTGAGGACACTCCAAGATTGACACAATACTCGCAGAGTGAAAATTACATCAAGGGTAGGACCACAAGTTTGTGATGGGCAATACACACGAGGTTAAAGAGTCCAAAATAAAAATCATTGGCAAGAACACTGGATGGCTCATCAACATGAATGTGAAAATCACCACAGACAACAACCTTGTCATACTTTATCACAAGACTGATTTGTGATAGGGTATTTTAAGCCACAGGAACCACAATAATGGGTTATGAACCATTAAGCTGCTTAAACACGGCTCACTGAGCTGACTGCAGTCATTAGGACGTAACCAAGACTCGTAAAAAACATAAAATCCAGATTTGCTGGAGAAAAAAAATGAAGCCATTTGTAACAAATGTTTCATAGGAGAGATACCTCACATGAAAAAGTGCCATCTTATGTGGGTTGACTACAGTCTGAGCTGATGAGAGTGTCCGAATCTGAAAGGACCAGTGTGTAAGGGGATATATTGGCAGAAATAGAACATAATATAATAAGTATGTTTTCTTAAGTTTAGAACTGATATGTCCTTAGAATGAGCCGTTTATATCAACATAGAAAGCATGTCTTTGTTTATGGAGATTGCCATGTTGCACTGCCATGTTGCTACAGTAGCCCAATACAGAGCCCTGCATCAGGTACCCAAACCAACAAAGCTGTGAATCGGGAAAAAAAAAAAGATACATGTATAAATTCACGGGAAGATGCACATGTACAAATGAACTACACGTGGGCAGGCAGCAGGTGTGAACAAAAACATAGCTTTTATATTTCAGAATAAAACAAATTAAATAGATGTGCAGTATATGTGTAATATTTTGACATCTAAATCACTATTATTAAGCCGCAGTTCCTTTTATTTTGAGTCAATGACATAAGTCAAACGTTTGACCCTGTCATCACATTGGTCACTGACGTGGAGGACTCCAGCAATGAAACTTTGCAGCCCAATGATAAGGTGGCAGCCTACATCCAGTTCAAGACAGCCAAGGAGGGTACTTTTGAGGTTTTCTGGTGGTGGAAGGAGCATGCTAAAATATTTCCTAACCTGGCAGTAATTGAGCAGAATGCTTTCAACATTCCAGCATTAAGAAAGCATTAAGGCCAGTGAAAGAGACTTTTCCTCAGCTGGAGCTGCATCTTTGACTCAGACATAATGACGTTTAATGGGTTGGATCTGGTATTGAGCTTTACAGGTATGGGCGGGTGTGGGTTTTCAAAAATGGACCCGTGCAGGACTCTGGCCCAGAACAGACAAACCAAACACTGGCTCCACACAGGGCCATTTGTGTTTATGTGTTTTCATGTCAGCCACCATACTAAGAAACCCAACTGCAATGAGCAGCAACGAAGTTACACTGAACACCTCCTGAACATCTGGATCTTATGTTATCTGAGAAGAAAGTTTACCACACATTAGCATGTGTTGGATTAGCTGCCTGAAGCGATATGCCAAACTGCGTCAGAAATACATGGATTTGTGACATGAAACTGTATTATTCAGTGTTTTTACCAGTTTAAATTACAGGCTCTGTTTGTTATAGAGAGGAAGAGACCTCTGTGGATAATTCAGCTCCTGATGAAACCCACCCGGACAATGAACACTGAAGGAATTCTAACCACGGGAAGTTTTAACTGGTTGCAATCTGCATTATACCTCTAGATGCCACCATATCCCCCTTAATCTTAAATACTTCACCTTTAACCAGAGTGTTCATGTTTCTGTGTACATGCATGTCCTGTTTAACAGCTCTATGAGTAATAATGACAGGACTGATAATGATACTAGGAACAGTGCTAGAGAGAGACAGACTCACCCAGCATCAGTCACTTACAGTGGATTTTACAGTAAGCTGCATGTCCGTAACCATTAAATTGAATCCAACCCATTCTGACACATATTGTTTAGTTGTTGATGACGAGTGGGAAGGAATGTGTCAGAATATGTCAGAATGTCGACTTATGGATACCTGCAGACTACACAACCCAGACAATAGAGAATGTTGCTACTGCTCAGCATATCACAAAATATACTCTCACACTGACTATTTTCTGATCAATAGCTCACTTACACACATAGCAATAGAATCCAGGATCAATAGTATTATTATTTCGGACAATGCACAAACTAATAATGGGAATAAACCCATATACCCTGCCTGGATAGCATCTCACTGCCTCACTCCTGAAAGACCACTTTGAACAAGAATGGGTATCCTTTCTGGAAACCAACAGCACCCCTAAAATAACTGCAAATACTCTCCTGGAAACAACAAAAGCAGTTTTATGAGGTAGAACAATAACACACAAACACACACACAAACACACACACACACACACACACACACACACACACACACACACACACACACACAAAAAAAAATTTCACGAGAAATATTTCTGCAGCAGGAGGTGAACAGACTGAATTATTGCATTTTGCAAAGTGACGTACTCACTGTGGGCACAGGCTGCCCACAGGGATGTGTTCTTTCTCCTGTACTATTCTCTCTGTTTACCATTGAATTTATGATCAATGAGATATATTTTAGATTGTTGGTCAAATATAGTGTCACACCAGCAAGTTAGAAATTAATGTGGTCAAGACTAAAGAATGGATTATTTGCACAAAGCAGGGTCTGAGGACAGTGCCACTTGATGGCCAACATGTTGAAACTGTGGAAAACTTAAAATACCTTGGTACAGTCCTGGTACAGTTCTGAGGTCTCATTTTTTAAAATAGTGCATAGGATCCAAAGATGTATGTAGGTACAAATGCCAAAAATACAATGCGCAAAAAAATATTTTATATATTATAATATATATATTATAATTTTCTACAATCAGGCTTCCACCTCAACATCTGCATCGCCAATCTCCCATCCCAAAAATGTTCGTAACCATAGGTCAGAGTTTCTTCCATCAAGTCTGTTTTTACAGATTGCAACTTTTCCATGGGAAGTACCGTATCCCTCACTCAGGTCTCGTTTTGTGTGCATGCAATGTTTATAAATGAGACCCCTGGACTCCCATATAAGTTTCTCTGACAATACTGAGTTTATTTTCAAGAGATGCTCACAGTGATTCAATTTTAGGAAACTCAGCTGCCTTGGTATTAGCCAGAAGATTTTAGAATTAGTGTACAAAACTATGTTTGAGAGTATTTTAACCTCTCACTTCTCAGCCTGGTATTGTCATCTTAACTGTACATCCAAGAATAAACTCTCTGGGGTTGTGACAATGGCAAGTAAAAGGGCCACAAAAGCCCTTGACCCAACTCTTTACAGAAAGGACAGGGAAGAAAGCAAGGACTATCTTGGCAGATAGCTCCCACCCTCTCCTTAGCCAGTTTGAGCTCTTGAACTCCAGGAGGTGTTATAGACTCCCTCTGGCAACTAAAAATATTTCTAAGAAGTCCTTCATCCCATCGGCTTATGCCATCATTATCCTTAACTAAAAAAAGTGACTGATGAGTGAGTTTTAAACCATAGACAGACAATGAGCTGATTTAATGTGTTAAGTGTTTAAATTACCTTGTTTGTTTACTTTATGTTTGTTTGCTATTTGAGCCGAAGACAAATTCCTGGTGGACAATAAAGATATATTCTATTTCCAAATTGTAAACATTTTGCCAAAATTTGTTGTTACCTGCAGTTTTTAATGACAAGATGTTTTTAAAAGTATTTAATTTTAATTCATTCATTTTCATTTTTTGATATATAGAAAAAGCTTATAGATTATGCAGAAAAGTTGAACAGAGGCATCAACTAAGCACTGAACTTTCACGTCAGCACCATGCAAAGCAGATGGATGAATTTTTTCCCACCACATCAATCCTTCTTTTTTTTAAAACTTGTTTATCAATGCCATCACAATTGGAAAGCTTTTTAAAGAAACTTCAGACACTTAGCTGCCATGGCATTTTGCAGTGGTATGTAGTGATAAAGACTACCAATACAATAGCTAACTCCAGCTAGAAAACAACAAGGCTATTAAATAGAGGCTACAACATGGTCTCTAACCCCAATGGAGCTATGGGGTAAGACACATTGAGCATGTGCCAGCTACTGAGCCTTTTGGTGAATGCAACCAGAGTTTATTGCACATGTGTTGTATCCCAAGGGTATGATGCAAAATGACACCACAACTGCTTCTCTTCTAACCTCTTTGGACACCAAGGTCATACCTGGGGTGTGAACTACTTAAAGTTATGGCAGACCGTCCTCAGTGATGTAATCTGTCAAAATGTAGCTGCGGCTGTTTTTCAGATGGGACCAGCTCACATTCAACTTCAGGCAGGACCGGTAAGTTGAGGTTTGCATCACACTTGGCACCAGGCCACGAACCCCAGGTAATGAAGTTTCCCTACCAGGGAGGGGTGGAATTGTCAATGTCCTAGAGCAAGGCTGATGAAGTTGAAGCTGTTATATGCTTTGCCTGTTGGACGGTGATGACTGAAAGATCTAGGCTGTTGTGGTACAACAGTGTAATGAATGCTAGTTTACAGTCCACACAGTTAGTCAGTGATGCAGAAGTCATCACGGCAGCTGAATGCATCCAGTTCGATAATACACACTCCAGTTCATATTGATGTCAGTGCTTTTGATGTGTGTTTGGATTTTAATTTTGACATGTGTTTATGCATTTATTTCTTGTCAAACAAAGGTTTGTTTTATAGATGTCTAATAATTGTTATATTACCCTTCCATGAACCTGAGCATTCACAATACCTCAATAAAGGAAGGTTGGTTGTTGTCATGCCCCTTTAGTCATCCCCCATCCTAGTGGATCAATAACCCAACACTGTGGCTGAATATTGCTTATTCTAACATCTATACATATTTGATTGAGTCACCAAGTGCTGTAAGACCAAGTGTTGTCTCTAAACAACCAACCTGTTAATAGGCAACTGTTTGATGTAGGTTGAGCTTTAGTTCATGTCAAGATGACAGTCTGATGCTGCTATACTGTATAACCTCTTCACATATAGTTCCTGGTAAATGATATAGTATAACCTTGCATGCATCACTGGTGAATTTAATTTAGGAACATCAGTGTCTTACACCTTTTTTACACATCGTCATGAAAATTGTAGAATACAAAGGGAAAGGGACAGTTCAGCAGATGGGGGTAATGTAACATTCATGGGTGCCAATTGCTTACCTGCAAAATGTATTTATTTATAGCAGTCTGTTAATAGAATGACATAATCATAGCAGGAGTCTGATTGCTTTAACAACACTCTTGCAGGACTCTTTGAACTCTCCCTGCAGGAGCCTTGTGGGAGTAGCTGGGTCACCGGGGAGATCTATCTCACCTGGTCTAGTTGCAAGACTATTCACCTTATTCCTAGCCCCCATGATACATTGCATAATTATGAAGGTGACTTCCGGTACTGAACTGGAACCAGCATTCACCAATGGTAACAGTTAGCTAATAGTACGGTAATACTCTTACCCAGAGCAATTAGGAAATTATAGCTGCTGCGCAGCAATGGTCGGGGCCGGGCAATTTTAGGCAAAATTAGGCAATTCTGAGCAACACAACACTAAAACCAAGCATATCACAACATAGAAGTTACATCATATAATTATGGCATGCCCTTCAAATTGTGGATGAGTGGCTGAAGTGATCAGACTCATAATATACAAAGGAAAGAAAAAACTCAAGAACAAGAAAGTAAGAATAACATTAACTGCTAGCAATTATGAACAAACTGGCCTGATCTAGCATAAAGCTAAACATTATCCATGGTGACAAAGATGAAAACATTTTTTAAAATGTAAAAGTAGCTATTGGATAGACTCTGCATATTGACTGATAGCTAAGCCAAATAAAAAGGAAAAAGAGACAAGGGATAAGAGGGAAAAGTGTTGATAAAGAGTATTTGTCTCTCCGCAAAACTGCCTGGATCATAATTATTTTAACCTTGGTAGTCTCTAAACCACATAGCATGATGCCTGAACATAGGATTTTCACATTATAATGTCCGTTCTGCCTTAGCTGAGGCTTGAACTCACAACTTCTGAGACTGAGGTCCGTCTTCTATCTCACTGAGCTAATTGGCAAATGACAGTTCATGTGTGGCTTCACAGATTGACTAAGCCAAGCATCAGGGTGCCAGACAGTAGCCCACAGATTGACTAAGCCAAGCATCAGGGTGCCAGACAGTAGCCATCCATGCCATGGAAAAGCAAATGTGAAAGTTCCAAAGCTGTAGCACATATGGTTGATTTGTTATGAATTTTCAAAGTTTTGAAATTTAGAGGCTTGCTGTAGCGCCATCATCAGGACTATTGTCTTGTGTTTCTAGTTGAGGACATCTGGCATGGGACTGGACCTTTATGAAAAGTTTGGGTAGATTTCTCATATGGAAATGTTGCACGAGCTCAGGCTTGAACTCACAATTTTCAACACCAAGAACCATCCTCTATCTCACTGAGCTAACTGGCAAACAGAAATTCAAAAATTCAAAATGCTGTAAAAAAATCAGTTTTTGAGATAAAATTCTGATATTTTCCAAACATCATCTACCATGACTCCAAAATTTTGTCTTTTTTTTAATGAACATTGAAAATGTATTTAGCAAGAATTTGCAAGTATATGTTTACAATACCATTTACAGTCAAACATTTTGATGCACTGTAGGCTCAATTTTTAAATCAAAAATCTGTGTGGATTGTTTGTGTAGGACAGTCTGAAGATGCTCTGTAGCAAGTTTGGTGTCAATTGAGCAAAAATTGTGGGAGGAGATAGGTTTAATAAGTTTTACAGTTTTTGAAAAAAAAAACCAGAGTGATGGACTTCATAATTTGCAATAGGTTTAAATGTACAAACATTTCTTCAGTATTGGGGCTACATTTTGGTGAAAGTTGCAAATCTGTGGCACATATGGTTGATTTGTTGTGAATTTTCAAAATTTTGAACTTTAGAAGCTTGCTGTAGCGCCACCATCAGGACTATTGGCCTGTTTTTGCAGCTGAGGCAATCTGGCATGGGACTGGACCTTTGTGCAAAGTTTGGTGATTTTTCGCACATGGGAAGTATGATTTCCTTGGAAGAAGAAGAACATGCAGCAAAACAATAGGGTCCTGGCAGCTTAGGCTGCCCGGCCCCTAATAAAGCATGGAACACACCACCTGTTACACATGAGACGTGAAAACATGTTCATGCCTCTGCCACCTCTGACAGCCATCTCAAAGCATTGGTTGTTTTCCTTTTGAACCAAGGGCATTAGCGACTGGCTTGCCTTGCTATGTTAACATTTTGTTAGACCCTAGGGTCCAAGTGTAGCAGATCACCAGGGGTAGTTACAGAAGTAATGGGCGATATGATCAAACTACTGCATCACAACATTTCTTTGGGTTTTGGCAGTATCGCAGTGCATCACAGCACCTCTTAAAATATCTGGTTTGGGCGTTTTACATAGATCTATAACCACCCATTGAAGGCATCACCACCAAGAGCCCATGGCATGACAGTGCATAGAGTTAACATCATGCAAAAAATCAACAACAGTGCACTCTATTATTCAGTACAGCCGCCAGCACTTACTTAAAATCTATTATATATGGCTTAATAAATCCAATCCATTCTTTCCAACTATTTTAAATAAGGCTGTCTTGAGTCTCAATTCAAAGGTTAATTTTTACATAACAAAAATTTCAGGCATCACATTTGAACAACCAGTAAAAGTGGGTGGTTCTTGATTAAACCATTATTACGTGATTGCTTTTTTGCTGGCAACCATCATTATTCCAAAAATGTACATATTGGAGAGGCAAAGGAGCTGCTGTGATGTCCTTCCCATGTATAGGACCTGAAAACTAAAATCAATCTTAATATTTTTAAAGTGTTAAACATTACCTTAAATTTAATAAGAATAACTTTATTCATCCCCAAGGGGAAATTCAATTATCTGTCAGCTCATCTATTATATGTCAAAGAATTATAAAGCCTGATGGCTATCTTACTCAGTTAGTCAAGGGCCCTACTCATGTACAAGGTCATGCTCTTGACCTTATTTTAACCCTTGGCATCACAGTTCCCAATGTTCAGATAAATAATGTCAGTTTATCTGATCACTGGCCCGTTTTCCACCTCTCTTCCCTCCCAGACTCCTAAACCCAGTCTGCCAGGTCTATTACCCCTCACACTGCCAAACAGTTTTCTGATGCCTTCTCCTCTGCTCTTACTAAAGCTCCCCCTGCAGGTCTGGACACGGAAGAACTGGTCACTGTATTCAATTACACTTGCACCAGTATTCTTAATTCAATTGCCCCCTACAAAATCAGAAAAACTAAGATTAGAACTCAGCCCTGGTTTAACTCCACAACTCATGCGGCCAGACAGGAAAGCAGAAGAGCAGAGCGTAAGTGGAAAAAAGATAACTGTTTGGCTAAATATCAACTCTGTGTCAAAGCCGAGAGAACCAAATTTTTTTCTTGGTATCATCCTTAAACATGCACAGAGACCTAAAGTTTTATTTAAAACAATTAACACAGTTCTTAACCCCACAGTCACAACCTGCCATGAAACAACACCAGAAATTTGTGAAAAATTTCTTCAAATTTTTCATCAGCAAAATTGACAATATACAAGCCCAGATCTCACCACCCTCTTATGATCCATCAAGCTTAAGCCTGTGTTCCTCAGCTCTCAACAACTTTGCACCAATATCTCTCTCCTCTTTGACACATATAGTGTCACATAATATGAACCCTAGCACATGTCCCTTAGACACTACTCCTTCATGCCTACTTAAGGAAACCCTGAACACTATTGGACACAATATTCTATCAATAATCAATAGTTCTCTAGTAAATGGCTCTGTCCCTGCTTGCTTTAAACATGCTGTCATTCACCCTCTACTCAAAAAACCCAACTTAGATTCATCTGTTCTCCACAATCACCATCCAATTTCAAAGCTCTCTTTTTATCCAAAATTCTTGAAAAGGTAGTTTTTTCACAACTCAGCAACTTCTTAGATAGCTCCGACATGCTGGATACATTTCAGTCTGGTTTTAGGAAACACCATAGTACAGAGTCTGCTCTTTTGAGGATAACAAATGACCTGTCCTTGTTTTTAGATTCAGGAAATTGCAATGTTTTAATTCTTTTAGATCTCTCAGCAGCATTCGATACAGTCGATCATTCCATTCTCCTGCATCACCTTGAACATGTTGTTGGCTTTCAGGGACAGGCTCTTCAGTGGTTTGCCTCATACCTTCAGGACTGAACTGCCTCTGTTAAAATAAATAACATGTCCTCTTCCTCCGCTCCCATCTCCTGTGGAGTACCTCAAGGCTCCATTTTAGGCCCTATTTTATTTTCTCTATACATTTTTAGAAAACATGATTTCCTATATCATTTTTATGCAGACGACACCCAGCTTTATCTTCCACTAAAATCATGCAATCCATACATAGCCTGGTTCCAGACCATAGACCCCGCCCACTCAACTGAGTAGGCTTGCATTACTGGTCTGGCAGACTTCAATGAATTTGCGATTTATCTCGTCCAAACGATGGACGGACCAATGAACGCCGGGGGTCTAGCGATTAGCCAATCAGCGCCACGCTGATGTCAAGCTGTACGCCGGTGGGTAACTGGTGAGGATAGCAACAATGGCGACCACTACAGATCCTACAGACCACATTAACGATGCTATCGAAGTATTTCGCCACTACTAGCGTTAATGGAGGACCAAATTAAGGAAGCTGATAAACTGGATTTACCGGTGATGCAGCTGGGCATGCACGATGACATTTTAAATGGGCAATGCTCGCTTGTTTTTGGCACCCCCGAGGCATGGATACTAACGACGTCAGATTCTGGGTGAGTCGTTGATCTCTACTGATTGGTTAGGGAAAAATCAAATTCCCTCCCCCTTGTAAATCGCCTTCAAAGGAAGCCATGTCAGACTGAAGGTTCTGGGAGCTTCAGTCTGACACTCAGGCTAATCCATACAGTGCAAATTCCCTTCTAAATTGTATTGAGGATGTAAAAATCTGGATGGCAAAAAGCTTCCTCCAGTTAAACCATAACAAAACTGAGGTCCTGTTCTTCGGCCCTGCAGACTGTCTCACATCTACAATCAATGCCCTTGGGCCACTGGCAATGAATGTAAAGCCCCATGCAAGAAATCTTGGTGTCATCTTTGACTCCGATTTAAAATTCGACAAACAAATCAATTCAGTTGTCAGTACAGCATTCTTCTATCTCAGATCCATCGCAAAAGTTAAAGATTTGGAGACTTTGGTCCATGCATTCATTTCCTCTCGCCTCGATTACTGCAATTCTCTATATACCAGACTCAGTCACTCAGCCCTGTCTCGCCTACAGTTGGTTCAAAATGCAGCAGCTCCTCACTGGAACCAAGAGGAGAGACCATATCCTGTACTGGCCTCTCTTCATTGGTTACCAGTGAAGTACAGAATTGATTTTAAGATTCTCTTATTTGTTTTTAAAGCACTGCATGGACTGGCACCTGGTTATATTTCTGAAAAACTTATCCCCTATTCCACCTCCAGACCACTCAGATCTGCTGACCAGTCACTGCTCTCCATTCCACGTACCCTTTTAAAAACTAAAGGTGATCTAGCATTTTCTGTTGTTAGTCCTAAATTGTGGAACAGTCTGCCTCTGAACATCAGAACATCCCCCTCCATTGACATCTTTAAATCCCGTCTAAAAACCCACCTGTTCTCATTAGCATTTTAATTGTGATCACGTAGACATGTCTTACTTGATTTTAATTCATTTTATTTTTACTCCTTGTATTTTAATGGCTCTCATGTGTTTGTATTTGTAATTCTCTGTAAAGCACTTTGGTCAACGCCTGTTGTTTTTAAATGTGTTCTATAAATAATTTGACTTGACTTGACTTTTTGTAGAGAGCGTCTGTGGTTAGGGACCAGTCCAACTTATTATTCAGGTGTACACCTAGATACTTATAGCTTGGCACCACCTCGATGTCTTGGACCATGCAAAAGCATTCACAACCTCTGTTATTCTACAACAAAAATTCTTTATTATTATCATTCTGCTGCATTTTTCGTGGTGTAACTACTTCCAAATACTTCAACTTATTAAAACCTTTCAAACATCAAACTGTTCAGCTCAATTATGAATGGTGTGCTGTTCAACTTTTTAATATTATTTATACTTTCTTTTCTCTTTTTAATATTCAGCGTTTTTCGGGAATTTTGCCCCCTTCAAGCAGATGGTGGAATTTTCAAACTTCACACAAATTCAGATTTTTCCAAGCATTTTCAAAACCTCCTCCAAATCTCCTCATTCATACAGTCACATAGAAACTACATTCAAACGTTCCTCATCTTTCGTACATTCTTACATCCAATTCAACTGTCAAATCCCATTCAAACTTTTTGAAAGATTTAAGATTTGTTCGGTGCATGGTAAAAAACCACCTCCTCAGGTTTTATATAGTTAAGGTTCATTCTCACTGCCGCGATGCGGAAATGCGGCACGGATTTGCGGAGTATTCACGCTGCGCTTTCCGCATTTAAACCATACACACAGGCGTGGTACGGAATGTGGAATTTCGTGTTGTTGTGTTCCAAGTCCGCGCAGTGTGAATGGGTGTGGGTGAACGTGGACAAGAGTAGCAGCAGCAACAGCAAGCTAGCAAGCTAACATTTAACAAGCATCAACATCAACTTTCTTTAGCACTTACCACTCTCACCACAGCCACCAAGCTGGACACTGGACTGCCAGACGTTGTCCTTTAATTCATTGTTCATAAAATCATCCCGTCTTTTATCAAAAAGGACGGGGTGCTGTGAATTAAGGTTTATCAACCTTTCTCCCATACTGTCCTGCCTGACTGGATTTTAGACTCTCCCGGGTCTGCATGACGTCACTATAAACAAACAATTTCATTGGCCCAGCTGTGTAGTTCCGCCGGCAAATTCCGCGGGGGTCAAAGTCTGGGTGGAAACTTCTTTCACCGCACGAAAGTTCCGCCCCGGTGTGCAAACTTCCATAAGAACCCATGAAATCAACTTTTATATTTTTCCGCAAGAATAATCCACAAGGATATTCGCCCTCAATGAGAATGGACTTTTAGAGTGGGGGACTCAACTGAAGGAGTAAAGAGAGCTTCTGAAACATTTCTCTTTGACTTGCTGCCATGACCACAATTTTCACTCTACATACATCATTTTTAGTCAAAATGGAGTAAATTTGTCCTTATTCCATCAATTTTACTTTGGAAGCAATCAAACGTACACATTTGGCACAGTGAGCCTGAAAGTGAGAGAAACTCCACTGACGCATTGAACTCCATGTTAAGTGAGACCAGAAATCTCTAGAGGACAGAAGATCATGCCAGTTTTCTAACCTGCCACCATGCTCACATTTTCAGACTACAGACACAAATTTCACACTACTTATTCCCCAGGTTGTCCTGTCTCTCAGGGTATACAAATTATAATGATTTGAGTTATTGTTTTTGAAGAAATGCCAGCAGTTTGAGAGATACACCTCTCTTAAATCTCTATGAAACTAACTGCCTCAGACAGGAGTCACTGAGCAACATGGTAACATTACCATGGCAGCCTGAGCTCAAGAATGCAGTTAGTCACACTAATTGGACCCATTTCCACTCTTTTAGCTATTTCTAATACTTCACCTCATTCTTACACATTTAAGGCAGCATTGCAGTGTAGCGTGAGCTTTTCAAGAATCTTGAAACATTCCACAGTATTGGTGTCATTCAACTTTTCAATAACATCTAAACTAATGAAACCTTTTCACACATTTCCAACTACTCCTACTTCACCTTCTTCTTACACATTTAAGGCAGCATTGCAGTGTAGCGGCAGCTTTTCAAGAACCTTGAAATATTCAAAAGTATTGGTATCATTCAACATTACAATGTCATTAATACTCATTTGACCCCTTTCAACTTTTTTTAGCTACTCCTATCACTTTACCTTTAAAATTAAGGTAATAAAGGGATAGTGCACCCAAAAATGAAAATTCAGCCATTATCTACTCTCCCTCATGCCAAGGGAGGCTCTGGTGAAGTTTTAGAGTGTCTGCCATTAGGTGTGCAGTTGTGCTGCTACCCACTCCCCCCTCGGATCTCTGCAAGTGTTGTGAGGACTCCCTTGGCATGAGGGTGAGTAGATAATGGCTGAATTTTCATTTTTGGGTGCACTATCCCTTTAACCGAAATAGCAATCACTAAAGACAAACAAACATAGCAAAACCAAGATGATGGAAGCCAGGGGAGAATAAAAGAGTGACTGCCTGCCATCAGCCTGCATGCAGAAGTGTCCTGCAGGGAGAGGATTGTCACATAGTTAAGACCAACTAGCAACAGCAACTCTTCAGTTTTGATTGGGCTTTTTGTGTGCAAGTTCACTTAATTTAAATTTATGATCCTACTGTATTTACTACTTAACTTAGTTTGTCATGTTAAATACTAGATGTCTGTATCCTTTTAAGTGACCTTTTAAATGGCCCTTCACTTTTAAAGTTGCACCTAAGTAGACACTGGTAGAAAAACTCTGAAGGTGAAAAGTGTACAATATATACTTACCTTTCCAACATACTGTGGTTCAGATCCCATGTACTCCTCCAGGACAAAGAACTGGTTCCACACCCATCCTCTTTTCATACGCTGGACCCTCGACCTCCCACGTCTCCTTAGCCTCGTCCTGCCTTCTAATGATGTCCCTTCTCCCAAAGAAGACCTCACAGTGTTACCTCCTGTCTCTCCCCTGGCTGACATCACTCCAGCCTTAGTTCTGCTCTGGAGTTGAGCCTGCAGAGGGATTTGGGAGCTGTAGTCCAACAGGAAACAGGAGCCCACCAGAAACAGAGTGACATATTCCCCTGTGATCATCAGGGAGTATCGCTGTTAAAGGAAAACTTATAGAAGGTTTACAAAAATGGCTATTTCCAAGTTGGAAATTAATATGCATCCAAAACTGTATTCTCCCTGCAGGTAAGAATTTGACAAAGTGTTTAAATTCCAATAAGATCCAAGGCAATGAGAGAAATCTGTTAATGTGCTGTCACTGCTGAAGTCAAAGGGCTTGTGTTGAGAGTAAAAAGTCTTTGGTCTGTTTTTGGGATATCCAGGTGATATCTGGAGTTTGACTGCAGACAAACCAAGATGATCACCTTGTCTTCTCTTCACAACTGTCCTCAGCTTAGACACCTGGAGGAAAAATAACAATGCTGAGCAGGGCTAACACATAGAAACAGACAACGATTCACACTCACATTCACACCTACGGACAATTTAGAGTCACCAATTAACCTATCCCCAACCTGCATGTCTTTGGACTGTGGGAGGAAGCCGGAGTACCCGGAGAAAACCCACGCTGACACAGGAAGAACATGCAAACTCCGCACAGAAGGGCTCCCTTCCTGGGAATGAACCAGGAACCCTCTTGCTGTGAGGCGACAGTGCTAACCTCAACACCACTGTGCCACCCCCAGTAACATTAATATATATATATATATATATAAATATCCATCCATCCATCCATCCATCCATCCACCCATTTTCATCCGCTTATCCGGGGGCCGGTCACAGGGGCATAAGGGCCAAGCAAAGCACCCCAGACATCCCTCTCCCCGGCAACACTTTCCAGCTCCTCCTGGGGGACCCCAAGGTGTTCCCAGGCCAGACGAGATATGTAATCCCTCCAGCATGTTCTGGGTCTGCCCCGGGACCTCCCACCAGTGGGACGTGCCTGGGACACATCCAGCGGGTGGCGCCCAGGAGGCATCCTAGTCAGATGCCCGAACCACCTCAACTGACCCCTTTCGACGTGATGGAGCAGCGGCTCTACTCCGAGCTCCCTCCGGATGTCCAAGCTCCTCACCCTATCTCTAAGGCTGAGCCCAGCCTAGGCCATGGGGCATATCTCTCTCTCTCTCTCTCTCTCTCTCTCTCTCACACACACACACACACACACACACACATATACACACCAAGGTTGTATATAGTTAGTTAGAATTTGTGTGTTTGGTTTTGCTTTGCTACTTTGTGAATAAATATAATTCTTTGGAATCATCCCTGCTGTCTGTTTAATGTTGCACAAGAGTGAATGAATAGTCAACCTCTGCTGCATCAAGAACTCCGAAATCCTTCAGGCGTTACTGTTAATTTTGGTTGTTGTCATTGATTTAATTATTAATCAAAACTCCAAATTAATAGTTTAGCGTATTTTATGAGACTGATCTTTAACTGGCTACTATTGGCTACTATACAGCTGTATAGCATATTGTTGCAACAGGTGCTGTCCAGCCAACCGGCGGCTTATCATAACACCACGAAAGGTTCTGTCCGGTCACGTTACAAACTCATGGCACGCGGTGGCTTTTTGGCATCAGCGTCTGACACCAAAATCACTAACAGTATTTGATGACTTTGGAATGAGAATGGAATGACTTTATGGCAGCTATCATTCCCTGAGCAACCGCCAGGCTTTATAACCAGTACATAATAATAATCAAACTTTTTGCTTAATCAAAATTAATTATAAACCTGTGATGTTGGAGTCCCAGCCTGATGACCAAAATATGATCAAAATGTTCCAACTTTTATCAAAAGCTTGATTTTATCCAATAAACACAGGTAGATCAGTGCTTCAACCTCATAACAGCTGAGGAGGAAACATTCACCTATTTTATGATTTACTGTAAGTGAACACTTGACGCAATGCCTACTCTTATGGTAATTTATTCAAGACATCTGAGAGGAGATGTGAAGTGTTTACTTAATGTGAATGACTGCTGTCATTGCTGCAGTCAGTCTCACCATCACATCAGGCCAAGGACCAGGGATCTCAGATTGGATCACAGGGTTCTAATTAGAAAAGGGCTTTAGCATGCAGGGTTGGCAGCCTTGGTGAATTAGTGTGACAGCTGATGCAAGGTACTTGCACATGCAGGAGCTAATGAAGAGAATGTTTGCTTAAAAAGAAAAAAAAAAAAAAAAAAAGAACTTCCCCCTGGGATTTTCCCCTGGAGTCGCATGTTCAGAACCATGTAAACTTTGATTTTAAGGTATGTCCTCACCATGTTTCTTTTCCTAAACCTAACCACAGTAACTTTATTTGCCTAACCTTACCTCCACAACTTTACCTTAACTACATAACTGAACAATGAGAATGTAGCGTCATACATGGGACACTAATTTGTAGGATATCATACAAACAGTTGTGTCTGTATTTTTGTAAGATATCATACGAACCATTCCATGAGGACACATTGCATTTTAAACCATTCACCTCCAGACATACGGGGTTATCCTTGCAATAATTCATAAATTAAAATACATCTTGAAAGTCAGAGCAGCTTTGCTGGTATGACAAATTAGCTATAGATATTACCTTTTTACGGATGTTTATTGCGTATGGACATCAAATATAATGATATCTTTAGAAAGTGTTGAGTTGCAATGGCCCTCATTCATAAAACAAACGTATGACAGAAAAAATAGCTCAGCATTTATCAATGTCGATATGAGCCGAGGGATGATCAAATCTCACATCAGGTCTTAACTTGTGTGCACAAGTGCGTGGACATGTGGTGCAGCATTGTAAATCTGGCTGAGTTGGAGAATTGTCATTGGATCATATTCTTACTGGCACTGAAGTATTTGCCACATTATATCACTGAAATAGCGGCCACATGGACGTGTGCTCTCTGTCACAACTCGTAGTTGCCGGGCTCTGTGGGGCTGACTCCAGGCTGACTGGAGGATGAACATCACTGGAACACCATGGGTGCCTGGCTCGTATTTATTATTTTTTTTTTTTTTTAATACTCCCAAATCAAAGCATGTTTTGAACAATTATCATCAAAACCTAATTAAAAAGAAACAAATAAACCATACAATAATGTAAATATTGAAATACTTGTAGCCTATGGGTTATTAAATTTTTAGCGGTGTCAGACTGTGACACAGGTGGTGCGTCTGTGTCTCCTGCATCTTGTTATGCCTGAAATGGAGGCAGACCCAATACATACAGCCATGCACTCCTCAATTATAGAAATAAGCTATTATAACAATATGAATATTATTTAATACATGGGCTATTATCATTAATATATGAAGAGACTATATGGGTACATATCATGGATGTATAAATTAAATATTCCAACCTCAAATTCAACTGTCCACTACAATGCTGTTGATCGTAACAGTGAATTCTTTCCATACTGCATTTTTTTGACTTCCTCTGATGCCTCGTTGCAGGATGCTAAGTACAACCAGTTGGTTAAACTGGACCTGAGACGTCAGAGTTTCCGCTTCTAGCTCAGAGAAGTGTCTCTTCTTGGCCGTATTAAGTCTCTCCATGTTGTAAACTCTCGGGGCGGGGCCTCTAAACCCAGAATATATTGGGGTGGAATATGTAAATGACTGTTGATTATTTTCAGCAGCCACATTTATCAACACCCTATTATTCCTATGCTGTGACTGGTGAGATACAAATGTTTTATGAATCACATGTGAACCGTATTGGTCGATGATTTCTGAGCTTAGATCGGTGCTGGTTTGTACTTTAGTTTGATCAATGAGAGCTGAATCTATAAATATGTGCATTATGTTGTTGTGTTTGGCTTTGACTGAGATATGAATATATCAAAACTGTACTGTATCAAGCTTAGTATTCCACTGATTAATCTGGTGTTTCTTCTCCACACTACTGAAAAGAACTGCCTGTCCTATTTACCTCAAAACAGGACTATGCTCAGCCATCAAAAATATTTAAGCAGTGCTTTTTGTTTTCATGGTCAGGACGCACCTGTTTGTTATGTGTTTGTTTACAATTTGTCAACAAAGACACACAGTATGACAGATACACAGCATGCAGTCATAGGACTATTATCTTAGTTAAATGTATTGGTAAATACACACAAAAATAAAAATCACAGTAAGAATTTAAAAACAGTTTGAACATTGTGCAGGAGAGGTTCAAAGCTATTCATAGTTTAAAAACACATCCTCTATTTAATATCAATTGTCATTTTACTAGCATTACTACTTTACAGTTGCATGCCCCTGTAAACCCATAAAGTTGAAGTTACAGTTTACATCCATGTCTGTAAAATCATGGATGCTTCACACACACGACAGCACAGAATATCTGTACAATCAGCACAGTTTCAAGATTTATGTCACCAATTCAGTATCTGACTGAATAATGGACAGTAAAGTGTTTTTGCAGAACATTATGATGTCACAGTGAAGTTGAACTTTGACCTTTTGGATATAAAATGTCATCATTTCATGATTTCATCCTATCAGACATTTTTTGTGAGATTTTTGTCATAAGTAGCAAATGAATTCCTGCATTGTGGCCAAAAACATGTTTTGTGAGGTCACAGTGACCTTTGACCTTTGACCACCTAATTTGAATCAGATCATCTTCGATTCAGAGTGGATGTTTGTGCCAAGTTTGAAGAAATTTCCTCAAGTTGTTCTTCTTCTTCAGATATCACGTTTATGAGAATGGGACAGACGGATGGACAACCTGAACAACCTGAACCTGTACAAATTACAAAATTCATATTTACAAGATGAGATGCATAACGACATTTATGTAGTGTTATATATCGTTGCTAATAAGAGTCATTTTCAGATGTTTTTTGAAAAATGATAATGTAGATATTTACTGTCGGGATTACAGCAATGTTAATTAAGTGAAGTCTGACAAAACAGAAGATAAGTGGCCTTGGAGTGCATTGTAAAATAAGAGTAAATGTCAGAGAAGCTCAAGGCAAGTCATGAATTAGGTGTACAGGAAAGGCCACCTGAACTGAAATTGAAACTGTCCTGGAATGCTCTCTGTACTCTGTGCAGGTGGTGGGAGAAAGGAGGACTAACGACTCCCACCCCCTGCAGGAGGAGATAAAAGCTCTGGAGAGCTCCTTCAGCGATAGACTGATTCACCCAAAGTGTGTGAAGGAACGCTATCACAGGTCCTTCCTGCCTGCTGCCATCAGACTACATAACTAGCATTGCTCACAATAAACTGCACCTTTAGGGACACCATAGTAAACATAACTGTCCCCCTTGTTGTTGTTTATTTGCACATACAATTTTCACTTTGCACTAAATATGTTCATTTTAATCCATTGCTCACTTTTTATCCATTGCTGGGCTGCAGAAGCTCAGTCCATAGGGAGTTCCCATCCGGACCAAAATATGAAGCGTGGACTGGTAGCTGGAGAGGTGCCAGTTCACCTCCTGGGCACTGCCGAGGTGCCCCTGAGCAAGGCACCGAACCCCCCAACCGCTCAGAGCGCCTGTCATGGGCAGCCCACTCTGACATCTCTCCACTTACTGCATGTATAGGTCCAGTTTGTGCATGTGTGTGTTCGGACCTGTGTGTAATTGACAACAGAGTGGAAAATTGATTTTCCCCTCGGGGATTAATAAAGTATATAGAATTTTAAAAAAATTTAATTAAATTCAAAATTAGGGACCGAGCAACAACTGCAAGTCGTCCAGAGGACACTATTGAAATTAGGGTCCGAGCGACGATGTCTTCTTCCGTAGGACCCTATTGTAATTGCGCTGTTTATTATTATTAGGGTCAGAGCGACGACTTTGTCGTCCGTAGGACCCTATTGAAATCGCACTGTTTATTAGGGTCCAAACGACGGCTGCAAGTTGTCCGTAGGACCCTATTGAAATCGCGCTGTTTATTAGGGTCAAAGCAACGACTGCAAGTTGTGTGTAGGACCCTATTGAAATTGTGCTGTTTATTAGGGTCCGACCAACGACTTCGTTGTACGTAGGACCCTATTGTATTCGCGCTGTTTATTATCATTAGGGCCCGAGTGACGATGAACTCGTCCGCGTAGGACCCTATTGTAATTGCGCTGTTTATTGTTATTTATTAGGGCCTGAGTGACGACTGCAAGTCGTCCGGAGGACCCTATTATAATCGCGCTGTTTATTATTATTTATTAATATTAGGGCCCGAGTGACGACGGAGTTGTCCGCGTAGGACCCTATTGTAATCACGCTGTTTATTATTATTTATTACTATTATTATTATTATTAGGGTCCGAGCGACGACGAAGTCGTCCGTAGGACCCTACTGTAATCGAGCTGTTTATTATTATTTATTAGGGGTCCAAGCCCGCGGGGCCTGGGGAACGCGTATGCAAGCAGACGCGTTTCCCAGGACCAGTGGTGCTGGGGAACCTGTTGTTTTTGTTCAGATTTTTAGGGCCCGAGCGACGACGAAGTCGTCCGTGAGGACCCTATTTTAATCGCGCTGTTTATTATTATTATTTAGGGCCCAAGCGACGATTAAGTAGTCCGTGAGAACACTATTGTAATCGCGTTGTTTATTATTAGGGCCCGAGCACCTAGCGGTGTGAGGACCCTATTGAAATACAAGGATTTATTATTATTAGGGCCCGAGCGACGACAAAGTAGTCCGAGGACCCTATTGTAATCGCGCTGTCTATTATTATTATTATTATGAGGGCCCGAGCACCTAGCGGTGCGAGGACCCAATTGAAATGCAAGGATTTATTAGGGCCCGAGCGACGACGAAGTCGTCCGTGAGGACCCTATTGTAATCGTGCTGTTTACTATTATTAGGGCCCGAGCACCTAGCGGTGCGAGGACCCTATTGAAATGCAAGGATTTTTTATTATTCTTCTTCCTCGTCCAAATGAATTGCCTTTTTGGGAGGCTTAACATACCCGAAAACTCATGAAACTTTGCAGATATATCAGAACTGGTGAAAAATTTCATATTTTAAGGGTCTCGTTCGCGGGTTCCAAAAAATGGCTCAGTAGCGCCCCCTACAAAAGTTTGAGGAAACAGCCCCTGAAGCTAGTTTAACCTACATGTATGAAACTTGGCAGGCTTATGTAACCCTCCGAGACATACAAAAAAGCCTCTTGGAGGCATGCTCTAAACCCAAGGACAGGTCAAGTTGCTCCAGCATGCGATGTCTAACTTTGACAGAAATGAACTGTAGCATCAGAAGGCGTCCTGCCAGCCCCCCCCCCCCCACGAGTTGCGTGAAGGTGCGAGTGCCCGTTCATCGCTACTTACAGCTTTAATTAGGGCCCGAGTAGGAGACCTGCGAGGTCCCTATTGTTTCTCTCCCGATTATTAGGGCCCGAGAACCTAGCGGTGCGAGGACCCTATTGAAATGCAAGGATTTTTTATGATTAGGGCCCGAGCACCTAGCGGTGCGAGGACCCTATTGAAATGCAAGATTTTTTATTATTATTATTATTATTATTAGGGCCTGAGCACCTACCAGTGCGAGGACCCTATTGAAATGCAAGGATTTGTTATTATTATTATTAGGGCCTGAGCACCTAGCGGTGCGAGGACCCTATTGAAATGCAAGGATTTTTTATTATTATTATTATTATTATTATTCTTCCTCCAAATGAATTGCCTTTTTGGGAGGCTTAACATACCCGAAAACTCATGAAACTTTGCACACATCTCAGAACTGGTGAAAAATTTGATATTTTAAGGGTCTCGTGTGCGGGTTCCAAAAAATGGCTCAGTAGCGCCCCCTACAAAAGTTTGAGGAAACAGCCCCTGAAGCTAGTTTAACCTACATGTATGAAACTCGGCAGGCTTATGTAACGCCCAGAGACGTACAAAAAAGCCTCTTGGAGGCATGCTCTAAACCCAACAGGAAGTCAGCCATTTTGAATTTACTGTGCAATTTTGGTGCATTTTTGGCCATTTCCAGGGGTCATAAATGAACGAACTAGTCCTAGAGATTTCATCCGATTGACTTCAAACCTTGGTCTGTCCCATCCCAAGACCTTGAAGATGAAAAGTTATCAAAAGCTTGAGTTTTCGTCAATGCGTGTGACCGTGGGATGGCGTCAAAGTTAGGGGTCTCGCCACTAAACAGGAAGTAGTTTATAACTCCAGCATACATGGTCCAATCTTGCCCAAACTTTACAGGATTGATGCCAGTCCAGTCCTGAACACATCTACATGTCGATAACTAGAGATAAACATAGCGCCCTCTACTGGCAACAGGAAATTTTATGTTTTAGACTTTAATGTACATATCCTACAAAATTGACCAGATCCATCTCAAACTTGGTCAAAAAAGTCATAAGACGTTGATGATGCTTTATTGTGGAAACTGTGAGTTTTCGTCAAAGGGCGTGGCCACGGCCTGGCAGCGAACTTTGATGTTTCGCCATGATGATAAACGGTGCTGTAACTTGACTCCACGTGGGAATATCTTGCCAAAACTTCACACATATGATGACAGTCCAGCCCTGAACACAAATTCATAGGAATTTTGAATCACCGCCATAGCGCCACCTACTGGCAACAGAAAGCTACTTTATACATTCTACAGAAAGCTACTTTATACATTCTTTGATGTCCCTCTTCTAGCAGGTTAATCAGACCCACCTCAAATTTGCTGGTCTAAGTCCTTAGACCTTGATGATACTTAAAAATGAAGCTTTTGAGTTTTCATCAAACGCTGTCACCGTGGCGCCGCCTTTTTCGCCATCAAACACGATGTTATTTTGAAGGGACAAGGGATGCTTGAAAACTCACCAAACGTGGCATACACATCACAGGTCGCAAGTCCTGTTGTCTGATGTGATTTTTGTGCTTTGATGCACCAAGATGGCTCAACAGCGCCCCCTAGAATATTTCAATCAAGCAGCCCCCAAAGCTGGTTTGACCTGCATGTATGAAACTTGGTAGTCACCTGTAACATTCCATTATGTACAAAAAAGCCTCTTGCAGCCATGCTCCAAACCCAACAGGAAGTCGGCCATTTTGAATTTACTGTGCAATTTTGGTGCATTTTTGCCCATTTCCAGGGCTTGTAAATTAACGAA
>NC_065522.1:23288161-23298254 GCF_006386435.1 Epinephelus moara | reverse complement strand
CACAAACATGACATATCATTAGTGTCTATGCGTTCTGCAGAGGGTTTAATTTTGATGTCTCGCCATGAAACACGAAATTGCTATATTTTTGCAGTAAATGTTCTGATCTCCTTCAAATTTCAGATGATTCATATTAGTCCTGTCCTGAAAACATTTATATGACCATATTTCCTGATATGCATAGTGCTTCCTAGTGGTGACAGGAAGTAGGTCTCAAACACTTATCTTTTGATTTATCTGAAAGTTAAATGCTGTGGTTGATGTATAAAAACATGATGTATAATTACTGCGCTCTCCAACTCCCTCTAGTGGAAAGAGGAAGTGATACAAAATGTGAAATATGTCATTCCAGCACTGTATCAGGGATATGCCAAGTCACTCGTGCATGCGATGTCTAACTTTAACAGAAATTATTCGACGCATCAGAAGGCGTCCTGCCAGCCCCCCCGAGTTGCGTGAAGGTGCAAGGGCCCGTTCATCGCTGCTTGCAGCTTTAATTATTATTATTATTATTCTTCCTCCAAATGAATTGCCTTTTTGGGAGGCTTAACATACCCGAAAACTCATGAAACTTTGAACACATCTCAGAACTGGTGAAAAATTTGATATTTTAAGGGTCTCATGCGTGGATTCCAAAAAATGGCTCAGGAGCACCCCCTACAAAAGTTTGAGGAAACAGCCCCTGAAGCTAGTTTAACCTACATGTATGAATCTTGGCAGGTTTATGTAACCCTCCGAGACGTACAAAAAAGCCTCTTGGAGGCATGCTCTAAACCAAACAGGAAGTCGGCCATTTTGAATTTACTGTGCAATTTTGGTGCATTTTTGGCCATTTCCAGGGGTCATAAATGAACGAACTAGTCCTAGAGATTTCTTGTGATCGACTTCAAACCTTGGTCTGTCCCATCCCAAGACCTTGAAGATCAAAAGTTATCAAAAGCATGAGTTTTCGTCAATGCGTGTGATCGTGGGATGGTGTCAAAGTTAGGGGTCTCGCCACTAAACAGGAAGTAGTTTATAACTCCAGCATACATGGTCCAATCTTGCCAAAACTTCACAGGATTGATGACAGTCCTGCCCTGAACACATCTACATGTCAATAAATAGAGACAAACATAGCGCCCCCTACTGGCAACGGGAAATGTCATATTTTAGACTTTAATGTACATCTCCTACAGACTTGACCAGATTGGCTCCAAACTTAGTGTATGTAAGCCTGACTACGTTGTGACCAAAATTTATTACAGGATTTGCCAAAAGTTGAATGGTGCGTCCGCTGCTGAGCGTTGAATCTCGAGGTTTTGCCATGAAAAACGAAATTGCTGTTGCTTTGGCATAAATGGTCCAGTCTCCACCAAACTTGATTCATAATTCATATTAGTCCCGCCCTGAATACATTTTCATTACCATATTTCCTGATACTGATAGTGCCACCTAGTGGTGACAGGAAGTATTTATTTTTTTATTTATTTATCCTTTATTTAACCAGGTAAAACTCAATGAGATTTAAAAACCTCTTTTACGAGAGCGACCTGGCTAAGAAAGCAGTGCACAAACAACACCATATAGAATTATACAAACAGCATAAAAATGTACAAATTACAGATTACATAAGGCAAACACAAGAGCCGAAAGATCTCCTTTCTCGATCCCTCAAAACTGATCTGAATTCCCCCAGGCCAATAAGTTCAGTCAGTCCTAAATCCTTTTGCAAGTCATTCCAGCTTGAGGGGGCAGAAAATTTAAACGCCTTTTTCCCCAACTCAGTCCTGACTCTTGGCACCTGCATCTGTATGATGTTCTGGGATCGCAGGTTGTAATGCCTGGAGGTTCTGCACATGTACAGGCACAAGTATGGAGGGAGAAGCCCAAGTATAGATTTATATATAAAAGTCAACCAGTTGGAGAACCTGCGAACAGATAAAGAGGGGCACCTTGCGGCAGCATGCAAAGAACAATGATGAACACGGTGATCACTACCAGTCATGAACCGCAAAGTGGAGTGATAAACTATGTCCAATTTCTTTAGAGACTGATCAGGTGCATTCATAAAAAGCAGATCTCCATAATCCAGTAAGGGTAAAAAGGTCATTAAGATTAATCGTTCCCTTACCTGAAGTGAAAGACAATATTTATTTCTAAAGAAGAAACCTAATTTAAGTTTCAGCTTAGAAATAAGATAATCAATATGGGGCTAAAAAGTCAGGTTGTCATCAATCAATATGCCTAAGTATTTATAAGAGGTGACCAATTCAACTTCAGCTCCTTGGACAGTTGACAACCTGGGAATATTAGATGGGAGTTGCTTGCCATTTGAAAAGAGCATAGCCTTTGACTTATTCGCATTTAGCACTAATTTGAGCTCATTCAGGTGGGACTGTACAACATCAAAAGCAGATTGCAAGTATTCAAAGCATTGTAATACTGATGGAGATGAACAATAAATAACTGTGTCATCAGCATAAAAGTAATACTGATGGAGATGAACAATAAATAACTGTGTCATCAGCATAAAAATGGGACACAGTATTTGGCAAATTATCACAAAGGTTGTTCACGTATATTGTGAAGGCCCTAATATCGAGCCTTGTGGCACACCCTTTGAAACAGGAAGAAGGGAAGAAGAGGACCCAGAGGCCTGGACACGCTGTGTTCTGCCCGATAGGTAGTTGTTGAACCACATTACAGCCTGGCTGGATAAACCAATCTTACGGAGTCTATGAGCAAGGATGATGTGGTCGACTGTGTCAAATGCTTTTGACAGGTCAATAAAAAGGGCTGCGCAATACTTCTGGGTACCACTTTAATAGCAGCAGTTGTCATGCTGTGCTTTTTGTGAAAACCTGATTGATGCGGTGCAAGGAGACCATATTCATCTAAAAAGTATTTAAGCTGTTCACTGACCAACTTTTCAAGAACCTTGGAGAGAACACATAACTTAGAGATGGGCCTGTAGTTATTAACATTAGAGGGGGCACCACCTTTCAACAGGGGAAGGACATGGGCAGACTTCCATATGTCTGGAATCTTGTATTCAGAAATGGTAGGATTAAAAATATGGCACAGAGGTACTGCTATGAAGTTTGCTGCAGACCTCAGAAAGAAAGGCTCGAGGTTGTCAGGTCCAGCAGATTTACTGAGGTCCAATTGTTGAAGTGCTCTGAGGACCTTGGCTACATGAAAAGGAGCAATGTCAAATTCTGGCGCCATATTGTTATGGGGTGGCGTCTGTGGGCCAAACTGCTGCTCACTCAAATGATGTGGATGTAAGGACTCAAATAAAGACCCTGAGGAAATAAAATGTTCATTAAAACAGTTAAGAATGTCTGATTTGTTATTTATGGTTAGTGAATCTTTTGCAATAAAAGAAGGTAACTCATTTGTGATTTCTTCCCCAAATGAGGATTTAACTACTTTCCAGAACTTCTTGGGATTATTTAAATTACAAGTTGTCTGGTCAAGATAAAACTGGGATTTAGTCTTTTTAACAAGGGAAGTGAAACAGTTTCTAAGCTGCCTGAATTTCTGCCAGTCATCCTGAGATTTAGATTTTCTAGCCTTAGCCCAAGCAGCATCCCTTACTTTGAGTAGTGTGGACAGCTCGGGAGAGAACCAATGATTGTTTCTACTCTTTACTCTATATTTGCGGATGGGGGCATGTTTATTTATGATAACAGAAAGCATCATGAAAGAATTTCCAGGCTAGCTCTATATTATTAATGATTGAGATTCTGGACCAGTCAAAGTGCCATACATCATGGTGAAAAGCTTGCTCACAGAAATGTTTGTAATCTCGTTTTAGAATAATCCGTGGCTTTAATTTTGGGAGTTTAGCTCGTCTGACTGTATCAATGACACAGTGATCACTTAATCATTAGCAAAGATGCCAACATCCGAATATTTATGGGGGGAATTGTTTAGAAATAAATCAAGAAGAGAAGATTTATCTGGAAACTTGTGATTTGGGCGTGTTGACCCGTTAACTAGCTGTGTTAGGTTAAAGGAGTCACACAGAGATTTCAGAGACAGGGGACAACCAATCAAAGTTCAAATCTAGTGCTGAAAGCTGGTTGTTCAATGAAATTAAGGCTTCGTTACAGGCTGAAGGTGGTCTATAACAGCCTACAATGGTGATAAAATGATCCTTATGAAGCTCTAGTTTCAGGGCAAGAAATTCAAAATGTTTGCTAAGGGAAACTGAAGAAATGACTGTGGTGTGAAAGTTATGTCTGACATAAATTGCAATGCCACCCCCTTTTCTGGAACGGTCACAGTGAAAAACATTATAACCTTTAATTGCAATATCTTTGTCTGTAATGGAGTTCTTAAGCCAAGTTTCAGATAAAACAAGAATGTCTGCATTAGTCGATTTTGTCCATATTTTCACTTGATCTAGTTTTGGTAGCAGACTTCTTACATTTATGTGAATAATACCAAGTCCTGATCTTGATTTAAAGTCACTTGGAGAGGCCAGAAAATTAATATCAACCAAAGAGGAAGCAACAACAGAAGATAAACGAGTGGTGGCAGTGGGGATGGGTGGGGTGGTGTTTCTTGCAGTGTGAGGTCAATGTTACATGACAGAAGGCGGGACCCTGCACGGTTTAAGTGGAGACGATCATGCTTGAAAAGGTCTGGTCTGTGTAGGAAGGTGGTAAAATTATCTGCATAGGGGATGCCAATACCATTGCAATAGCCTTTGAGCCATATATGAAGTTGCCTTATTCGGCTAAATTTTACATCGCCAAAGGAGGGGGGAGGGAGCGGGCCGGAGATGATGCACTGCTTGTTCGAGTGTAAAATATTGTCAGTGAGACAAATGCAGTCCTTCCTGAGTTTTATTGACTGTTGCAGTTTGAGGTCATTTATTCCTCCCACATGAGTGACAACGGTCTGGGCAGAGGGATGGTTTCGCAGCAGCTGGGTGATGACGTCATTAAGTTGGTTTGTGCAAGCTCCTGGGCGACATGAAGTGTAACACCTGTTGATTCGGGCATCACGAACCATGGGGGACCCAACTAAAAGAACGGGGAGTTGTTTTCAAGCTGTTCATCAGCATCCGAACCGTTAGATGGTCCAGAGCGGTCGACACCGACAAGGGGGCGGAGCAAAGCTTTCATGCCACACCTGGACACGGGGAGACGACAGATAGATACAGCACGCTCCGCTTGGTGATTGACTGAACCTCGAGGCAGTTTCACAGTGGGGGCTAGAGACCACTGGGACTCCCTCTGCGGCTGCGAGGGGGGGTGTGTTCTAGGAAGCGACGGAGTTGGGACCTGCTGCTGTGATAGAGGAGGGGGCTGTGATGGGGGGAGAGTGGGGAAGTCCCGCTCTTCCAACAGGTTAAAACGATTAGTGAGTGGAATTTCGTCTGGAGGGGAGAGAAATTGTGGGGGAGACTTCTTCTTTCGTCTGAAGTTGTTTACTGAAATCCAGGTACTGTTATTGGGATTGGAGCTACTGATTTTAGAATTTGGGGTGAAGTGGCCAAGAGCTACAATCGCTTCTTTGTGCTTAGCTCCTTACCTAAGCCAGCGGACCTCTGGAGCCCCAGTGAAAGGCACATCTGCCGGGGCAGCAGCCTGGGACTCAGCTGGATTGGAAACAGCGCCCATGGTTACCCCGGTGGAAAGCTGGTCTGCCGGGATGGAAGACTGGAGCCCTGCCTCAGGTGGAATGGAGGCTGTAGCAGGTGAGATGAAAATATCCTGTTGAGCTGCAACTGCGGAGGCGGCGACCGGGATGGTGGCGTCCAGCTCGGTTCCTGCAGGGGCAAAAGCAGCGGCTCCCACCGTGACCAGCGAATCCATGATCTCTTCCTCTTTTCGGATGTAGTGGAGATTGGATATGCGTCCCTCCAGTTCAGCAATGGTGCGGCGATGATCGAGAACAACTTGGTTCAGCTGGAGGCAGCGATCACATCCGGATGGTGAGATGAGTGGTGGCATGGTGAGGTAGATGGTGGCAGCTAAGGCCCCAAGAACGGGGCCTACTGCTGTGATATGGCCTCTGGTAAGTCTTAAGGTGGTGGCGCCGGCTGCAGCTGATGTCGGTAGCGGCGAGCAAACAAGGCCGGTCTGGCTGGCGGTTCCGATCCCAACACAGATCCACTAAGTGGGCCCGCTGTAAAGATCAGGCTTCTGTTTGTGGATTGTTGGTTGGCTTGATCCGGTGTCTGTAGTCCCTGTTGTGTCAGATACTACCAGGGCATTTCAGGCCTGGTTGTTGAAAGCTCAGCTGACAGGATTTTCCCACGCTGTCAGAGCAGCCCTTGTCGCGAAACTCATTAAAATCACAAATCCAACGATTAAAAACACACGGCTAGTAGTGTCAGAAGCTTAAATAACCGAGGCTTTTAAAAGTTTGTTATTAAAACAGCTTAAAACAAGATAAAATGTTGGAGCTGACACGGGAGCCGTGTTGTTGTCCCAAATCATGAAAAAAAGTCATAGCATAGCATAGCAAGTAGGTCTCATCAAACGCTTATCTTTCGATTCATCTAGTGCGCTCTCCAACTCCCTCTCGTGGAAGGAGAAAGTGATACAAAATGTGAAATATGTCATTCCAGCACTGTATCAAGGATATGCCAAGTCACTCCTGCATGCGATGTCTAATTTTGACAGAAATGAACTGATGAGTCAGAAGGTGTCCTGCCAGCCCCCCCGAGTTGCGTGAAGGTGCGAGGGTCCATTCATCGCGACTTGCAGCTTTAATTAGGGCCCGAGCACCGACCGAAGGCCGGGCGAAGGCCCTCTTGAAACTGAAGGAATTATTATTAGGGCCCGAGCACCTAGCAGTGCGAGGACCCTATTGAAATGCAAGGATTTATTAGGGCCCGAGCGACGACGAAGTCGTCCGAGGACCCTATGGAAACCGTGCTGTTTATTAGGGCCCGAGCGACGACGAAGTCGTCCGAGGACCCTATTGAACTCGTGCTGTTTATTATTATTATTATTCCAACGTTTTGTGTCCCAATTTCGCCCCTTTCCCAAATTTCAAAATGCTTCTAACTTTCCATATTTGTCCGGCCACATCCGAAATTCGATATTTTTGGGGTGGTTGCACATGGTCGACGCGAAACACCAACCTCAAGCTCCTGACCTGATCAACTGATTAAGGGTTTTTTTTGGGGAGTTTTTCCTTATCCGCTGCGAGGGTCATAAGGACAGAGGGATGTCGTATGCTGTAAAGCCCTGTGAGGCAAATTGTGATTTGTGATATTGGGCTTTATAAATAAAATTGAATTGATTGAATTGAATTGAACTACATTTTGTAGCCACATGACGATCAACTTGATGAATCTCCACAGTGACACACGTGTCCTGTCATGTTGCAGGCTGCCGCGGCGGCGGTGGCGACTTTTGATCCTTCGCCACTGAACATCAACTTTGTATAAATCCTTCATGCATTGTCCGATTTGCTCGAAATTTTGCATCTGTGATGAGGGTCCACCCCTGAACGCACCTGGCCACATCTGGTTACGCTCGTAGCGCCACCTGGTGGATGAACGTAACATAGCGTTCTTTTGTTCCTGCCAGGTTTTTTCTCCCTTCTCGCTTTGCGCCACAGCCCCCACGTGCCTCAGGCCCCCACGGTTGCATGGGGGAGCGAGGGCCCAATCACAGCTGCTTGCAGCTTTAATTATTATTATTATTTTAGCGACATTTCGTGCCCCAATTTCGCCCCTTTCTCAAACTTCAAAATGCTTCTAACTTTCCACATTCGTCCGGCCGCATCCGAAATTCGATATTTTTGGGCGGTTGCACATGGTCGACACGAAATGCCGAAATAGTGCCCCCCTACAAATTTTCAAAAACCCCTCCCCATTGGGGTTAGTTTGTCGTAGGCAAACAAAATTTGGTACAAACATGGATCATACCGAGACGCACAAAAAAGTCTCTTGACGTCATGGTAAATCCCAACAGGAAGTTGGCCATTTTGTTTTGAATTTTTTCGTTACGGCGATTTACACAAATTAAATTTGAACGAACTCCTCCTAGGGATTTCGTCCGATTGACTTCAAATTTAGTACAGATCATTCTGAGAACATGCTGATACAAAGTTATTAAAAGCTTTTCTCTATGTCAAGGGGCGTGGCCGCTAGGGCATGACAAACTTTGGCGACTTTTCGTTTTCTTGCCATCGAATTTCGAACGGCCCTCACGCCCACATTCGTGATCTCAGCAGCTTCAAACTTTCTGGACATGATGATGGCGCCGCCCTGAACACCCAGATATATTAATATCCCACCTTACTCATAGCGCCCCTTGGTGGTAACAGGAAGTGACCAGTTTTTACTTTAACATGTACTGATGACACAAACTTCACCGTATCAACTTCATTCCACTTCTTATGCATGCAGAACAAGTTGGTGAAACTACCTTATGAACGTTGTGAAGGTATGTCTAATGGTGTCCACGTGGCGGCATGGCGACTATCGATCCCTCGTCAGCAAATACGTTTGACTTTTTGATGGCATCAACGATCTCATATCCTCATGAAAATTGATACACAGGTCAAGAATGGCGAACTCTTGCATCTGATAGGGGCGCTGCCCATGGGGGGGACAAAATGCCTCTATAGCGCCCCCTTGAAATTTTCAAAAACCCCTCCCCATAGGGTTTTTTTTTGGATTAGGAAGATGAAAATTGGTACACATGTGTATGTCACCCAGACNATCTGATAGGGGCGCTGCCCATGGGGGGGACAAAATGCCTCTATAGCGCCCCCTTGAAATTTTCAAAAACCCCTCCCCATAGGGTTTTTTTTTGGATTAGGAAGATGAAAATTGGTACACATGTGTATGTCACCCAGACGCACAAAAAAGTCTCTGCCACCAATGGTCTACTCCAAACAGCAAGTCGGCCATTTTGATATAAACTTTTCATTTTGGTGGCGATTTTGTGATTTTGACACCTTGTATTTTGACGAACTCCTCCTACAGATTTTGTCCAATCAACTTTAGATTTGGTACAGATCACCCTGAGACCATGCTGATCAAAAATTATTAAAACCTTTTCTCTATGTCAAGGGGCGTGGCCGCTATGGCGCCGCCCTCGCCTTCAAATACGTATGGCTTTTTGATGGCTTCAGTGGCCTCATCTCCTCATGAAAATTGATACACAGGTCAAGAATGGCAAGCTCTTGCATCTGATAGGGGCGTCGCCCATGGGGGGGACAAAATGCCTCTATAGCGCCCCCTTGACATATTCAAAAAACCCTCCCCATAGGGTTTTTTTTGGAGTAGGAAGGTGACCCTCATCCCTCATCCAGGCACATGCGCAGCTGCGCACTCTCAGCTGATTGTAAACAGATAACATGGCGACAAGACGCAACTTCAGTGTTGATTTAAAGCCAGAAGTTTTGAAATATTCCGAACGAGGGATGGTTCGCCCAGGGTGTAAAACTAGCCAGGACCGCCTCTGATAATTATGAATGTAGCCTAGTTTTAAAATTAATTTGTGGCATGTTGTCTTGTAAGGTATGTCGCATCACAGTGGCTGCAGATGGGACAGAGGATGAGATGATTCACTGTTTCAAGGCAGGACAACTGGTACACTGTTGTGTAGTAAATAGTAAATAGTGGTGATTTACAAAAACACCAAAAACTATTTTTACCATCAAAGTAAAGTTTGTTACTGTAAATAATACAGTACTTTATTTGTTATACTATATAGAAAATATACATTTTTACTGTAAAGAAAAGTTTACATAAATATTTCTGCTGTTTAAATTACAAAAAAATACCTTATTTGTATTTTCAAATTTGGCTGTGAATTTTTTTTTCTTTTATTAAAAGCCTCCTTCGAATAGTAGCCTGCCCCTATTTGTAGCCTGGTCCCAAACTAATTTTTTGTTAATAGTAGCCCCGGCTACTATTTGAGGAAATACGGTATGTATATAACATACAGTCACTGGCCACTTTGTGTACACCTATGTAATCTAATGCAATCCAGTAGAACGACTATACCATGATGTTTTCCCTGAAGCTTATAAATTTTCGGTTATTGTTGACATCGTCTAGAAAGTGGTGATTCTACTTTGTTTATTATTGAGGTCATAGTGAATGGTGGTGGTGTACTGGGGTGGC
>NC_065522.1:23272056-23285644 GCF_006386435.1 Epinephelus moara | reverse complement strand
GAAAATATTCCATTTTCATTTCAACATTTCAAAAGACTGTGGCTTGAAAGTGGTGAGAGATAAAGGCATACTGTGAATGAGAAAAATATTCATCATGACCCAAAGTTTGTCATTGGAGTAAATTAACTCATCTAATTTGCATATTGTGGCGTCATTAGGCGCCAGCCATATTGGATTTCATAAATCTCAGTAAAACAACATTTTGAACATATTCACACAGTAGATTTATTTTGTTTTGTGTTGTTTTTGTCATCTCTTCCTCAAAATAAAGGAAGAGGAATCTGATGGGAATAAATTAACTCATCTAATTTGCATATTGTGGCATCACTAGGAGGCAGCCATATTGGATTTCATTAATATCAGTAAAACAGCATTTTGAACATATTTACACAATAGATTTATTTTGTTTTGTGCTGTTTTTGTTGTCTCTTCCTGAAAATAAAGGAAGAGGAATCTGACGGGAATAAATTCACTCATCTAATTTGCATATTGTGACATCACTTCTACATACCTACAGCTACAGAAAGCATTTAAACATCAAAACATTCAGCTCTGTAAGGATTTTCTAATGTTTGTGGCAATATGTTTGATATTTCTAAATAATTCACAATGACGACATAAACTGGGGGCCGGAACAGGCGCGAGTGCGAGGTCCCGCCCAACGCTGCTTGCAGCTTTAAAAAAATTTTTTTTTTTGTCCCAAATGATCGCATTTTTCGCTGCCTTAACATACCCCAAAACTCATCAAACTTGGAATAGTCACACCTGGCGAAAAATTTCATAACCTATTGTCGTCCTGAATTTCCACCACTAGGTGGCGCTATAATCAGGGAAAGTTAGTTTTGGCTCATAACTCCCATATACATGGGAGACTCAAAAACCTCATATCCACGCATTCAGCGACTTGTGCTGAATCTCGTGATATAGGCCATGCCCATTTCCGCCTGCCGTTTTTTTCCTGCAAATTCGCAAAATGTCGCAAACCTACTTCTTCGAACTCCTCCTAGACAATTTCACCGATTTGCACAAAACTTTGCAAACAGCATCTGTGGAGTCTCCTGACAAAAAGCTATTAAAATAATTTTGATATTCCAAAGAATACTGAAGTTATTAAATAACAACTTCCTAAAAATTTGGTACAAAACAGGAAGTGTTGCATATCTCCACATTGGTGTGTCCGAATGACATGAAACTCAGTTTATTACTTCCCCATGAGCCCCTGAGGCTCTGTGCAAAATTTCAGGCGATGACCACCAGGTGGCACTCTTTAAATTGAAGTGTTTTATATCTCTACATCAGTTGCTTGGATTAACACGAAACTTAGAACAATTATTGTCAATGCCCTCCTGAGGATATCTGACAAAGGAGTTACTGATCTGCCACTAGGTGGCGCTGTGGTGACAGTCTAATTTAATATTTGGCACTGTGCCAACACCATAACACTTATGGAAATGAAATTGATAGGGATGGTATAGACTGGCCCCTGTAACTCACACACCAAAAATGACCAGCAGGTGGCACTATTTTCAGTGCAAAAGCATTTTTGGCCCACAACTCCCACATAACATGTCACACGTTTTGAAACCTTATATCTCAGTGTTCCCTGAATTCAGCTGAATTGTGTGATGTAAGGCACGCCCACTTTTGCATTAAATTTTCATTCGCAAAATAGCAAACAATGAAAAACCTACTATTTCGAACTCCTCCTAGGTGATTTGACTGATTTGCACCAAAGTTTGCATGAAGCATCTGTGGACCCTCAAATTCCTGCACATTGTTTTCAAAACAGACAGTCTTTCATATCTTGACCAAATACAGTCGGATTACCACAACTCTTTTGCTAATTGTGTTCCATGGCCCGATGAGGGTTTGTGCAAAATTCAGTGCAAATCGGCCAATAGGTGGCGCTCTGGTGGCAGTCTAATTACTGTGAATGGAAGTAAATTGGAAAATCTTCAAATCCTCTTCAAAACTCATTGACTTTCAACCTCTTCTTGTCCCTCATACTTTGAGCTAGAGACACCATGTCAACTTTTAAAGAGTCAGAAGACCTTGAACTATTGGGCATGTATTCAGCTTTTTAAAATCTTTTACGGTTTTGAAATCATCACAGTTTTATTTTTAAGGATTTTTAGCTTGTCTTCTGGTTTTATAATGGGTGTGTATTGTGTGAGCTAGAGTGCGTGACATCATTGCTAGAGTGGAGAGCAGCTAGAAAAACTGGAGAGAAAATTCTCTTCAGCTTGATTTGGATCCCACATCTTTTACTTCACTTAGACAACAGGTACATAGAAATGTAGGAAATCTTGTTGGCTTTCAGCTGATGGTCTTATTTCAGATGCAGGACTTACAGTTATGGCTGTAGAAGCCCTAGAGCGACAAGCAGTCCAGCAACTCCCCCATAAGTGGCAATGCTAATTTTGAGCCTAAATTTCTGGAGGAGAGCAGACGGTACCTGTTTTGTCTCTCGCTCTGGTGCCCTCATGCCTGACTACGTTGTGACCAAAAGTTATCACAGGATTTGCCCAATGTTGAATGGCGCGCCCGCTGCCAAGCGTTGAATCTTGAGGTCTCGCCATGAAAAACGAAATTGCTGTAGCTTTGGCATAAATGGTCCTGTCTCCACCAAACTTAACATGATTCATATTAGTCCTGTCCTGAACACATTTTCATTACCATATTGCCTGATACTCATAGACCCACCTAGTGGCGACAGGAAGTAGGTCTCATCAAACACTTATCTTTTGATTTATCTGAAAGTTACATGCTGTGGTGTATATCTGATGTACAAAAACATGATGTATAATTAGTGCACTCTCTAACTCCCTCTAGTTGAAAGAGGAAGTGATACAAAATGTGAAATATGTCATTCCAGCACTGTATCAAGGATATGCAGAGTCACTCCTGCATGCGATATCTAAATTTGACAAAAATGAACTGACGCATTAGAAGGCGTCCTGCCAGCCCCCCCGAGTTGCATGAAGGTGCGAGGGCCTGTTCATCACTGCTTGCAGCTTTAATTATTATTATTTTTCCGTAAGTAAAAATATTGCTGCAGGCTACACCGTGCAAGGGAGGGTGGTGCAATTTGGTGGGTTTGTCCAGACCCCTGCAGGGACCACAGACGCAAAAAAGTACATATGTGCACCTGCAGGGGGCGCTACAATCAAGGTCAATGCATTTTGGCATGTAACTCCCACACCGTATGTCGCACATTCGAAAGCCTTATATCCTTGGATTCCCTGAATGGAGCTGCATCACGTGTGCATGACCCCGCCCACTTCCGCCTAATATTTTCCCGCCAAAATTGGCAAAAACTGCAAAATATACTTTTTTGAACTCCTCCTAGAGATTTTGACCGAACTGCATGAAACTTGGCACCTAGAGTCACAAGATTGACCTGATTTAAAGTTATGAAAAGAATTTTGCCCAGTCGAAAAATGTACGAATTATTGACGACCAAATTTTTGTAGCTACCTAAGAAAACGCGAACTGTTCCATATGTTTGCAAATTAAAAGCTATTAAACCCAAACCTGAGATGCTTAGTTAGTATGTGACTGTGATTATAAAAAAGACATTCGGCCAAAGGGGGAGCCACAGGGGGAGCCACAGCGATCGGTCGCATTTTTGCCATTTTTAAGCATTTTTCTGTTGTTATAGCGTTAAATTTGTTCAGTCACCTTGAGGCGTCCTGTTCTACATATCTATCAAGTTTTGTGAAAAATCCATATGGCGGTTCCCCCATTTTGTTTGATCGGGTCAATAATGGAGGGGTCCCCTCAGATTATGTGTGGTCATATGCCTACAAAGTTGCGTGGTGATTGGTGAAACCCTTGAGATGTTATACACCTTTATGTGATGAGCCACGCCCTCCGCAATATTCATTGCCTCATAGAACCTCAGTTTTAGTAAGTTTTCCAACTTTTGCCAAGAGGGAACTTTAGATATTGGTCCCTAGATTATGTTCACCGAGTTTCATGCAGATCGGTCAAACTTCCTAGGAAGAGATTGATTTTAAGTGTTTTTCAAAAAATTCAAAATGGCGGAAAATCTATATAACTGGAAGTTATAGGTTCTGGAGACAAATTTGTTCCTCATGAGGAGAGGCATCGCTTTGCAAAGTTTCATGTCTCTACGACATACAGGGCATGAGATATGCCCATTCAAATTTTTCAATTTCAATCAGTTGCTATAGCGCCCCCCTTTGGCCAATTGATGTAATATTGCTTAATTCACATCCTCGCATGACCCTCTACCACTGTGCCAAATTTCACATGGGTTGACCAAGTCAGTGAAGAGAAAAACGTGGAAGAGACACAAGACACACCCACACACCCATAGACAGAGTTTTCGTCATTTTTCGTGAGATAACTTAGAGCTTTTCTTCAAGGGCCTTTGACTGCTTCTGTATTCAGATGATTTTTTTTTGTAAAGTGCATAGAGTGATGCGCATAGTTGCTTCATTCATCAAAAAGAGCAGAACAGTTAATGTCTATTAGAAGTAAATACAAAAAATAAATAATAAAACCATGTTTACTTGACTGTGGAAAGAAGCCCACCATATTTTTCACCAATCAATAGCAATAGATTTTCTAATGCCACAGCAAAATACCTCCATAGTCCAGTGCTTACCCACCCTGGGGAATATGATCTTTTGCTATAACTACTAAATAAATAAATAATGAATAAACTATTTAACATTTGCACCACCTACACAAAAATGTTTCAGTACTTATTTTTATTTTTTTTTCTTTGTCAACGTGGCTCTGAAGATGACATTGTCAGTCATTTTACAAAATTTAATGGAAATCCATCCAGAAAATTTAGTCTGGGCCAGATATTCATGGTCCCAGTGGATGAAACCTGCTGATTTCAGTGCTCCTTTATCTTGTCCTCTAGCATCTCCATGAAAATGACATGTTTATCTTTCAGAGGAATGTCTTTATAATGTGTCATTCATCTATACATATTCTGCAATTCACTGTTCTTCAAATAGGCTGGTTGTCATTTCTTTGAAAATACAAACATATGAAGGTCTAAATTGACTGTAAGGAACAAAACATTAGCTATGTTTCCATCCAAAAGTGATTCAAATCATTGGGAAATACGCATTAAAAGAAATACGAATCCTGTGTGTTTCCATTAAATGTCCGGACTTCGGTGAAAACTATGAACTCACGCGAGTTTTCCGCAGAACCGGAAACAAAACAAGTCTGGCATTCTTTTTCTTCTACGTTTTCTGGCGGTCGGCAACCAGCTTGTAAATGCATTACCGCCTTCCCAACCCGGAGTGTGGATATCACCATGGAGAGAGGACTTCAAGTTTTAGCAAGTTGTATTAGAGCTGTCAGCCCAGTTAGTCCTGGCAATAAGAGGGGCTGTAATGAGGAGAAGACGGCAAGCAGTTTTAATTAACGCTCTTGCCCAGGAAGAGATCCATCTCTGCCAACGCCCTCTTCATGTGTGGTAAAGAAGGCGTCAGCAGGATTTCTGGAGGGTTGTGGTGGGTCAGCATTTGACCCCCAACCTTTGGCTGACCCCTTTCCGTATGTCAAAGGCCACCTTTGAAAAGCTGTGCGACAGGATAGGCCTATCCCAACAGACAAACGCATCGCTATTGCGGTGTACAAATTGGCCACATGCACCGAATACCGAGTGGTGGGTGAGGTATTTGGTGTTAGCAAGACCAGCGTCCATCGTTGCCTCTATGGAGTATGCCGGGCCGTACAAGCCAAGATGATGAAGGAGTTTGTCAGACTCCCAGATGTGGCCGAGGTGCAGCAAATTGCGCAGCACAACGCAACGAGGCACCTTGTGCCACAAGTGTACGCCTCGGTGGATGGCACCCATGTCCCCGTACTGCCTCCATCCAACGGATACCGGGACTACGTGAACCGAAAGGGGTGGCCCTCCATCATCCTACAGGCAGTTGTGGATGATCGGTGCCAGATCAGGGACATCTGCATTGGAGCACCCGGCAGTGCGCACGACACAGCTGTGTTCATCACGTCCGACTTGTACAGGTAGGGCTATGATCCCGAAGAAAATTACCTTTGTAGTAGCCTAATCAAAATATCAAATAAATTTAACTGTCTGTATTCGAATGCTTGGCTATTAATGTAGACCTAATATTAACTATATCTGTGAAGCAGACTTTTTTGTTTTTCCAGTTTACCACTCCTAATCCCATAAGAGCCAGCAGCCAACATTTCAGAGTTCATTGTGCCTGTTACAATATGCATGTGACAAATACATCTGATTGTGACAAATAAATCCGATTGTGACTGTCTTTAACAGATTCCCTGAGAGACATCCCCAAGCCAGTGCCAAGATAGAGGGGGTCCAGGTGCCTCTTTTGCACAATGCTGTGAACAAATTAGAATTGCAAAGAGCATATGCAGTAAAAATGTGAAACATACGTATTCAGTGTCTTGTACTCAGTTACCTCACTAAATACAGTAATGTGTAACGTTACTGTAGTTTTCAAATGGATGTGCAAATAGTGTATAGTGCTGTCTTGAGCATTTTCAGGTAGTGTCACCAAGATCTGACTTTTTTGCATTGGAAAACACTTACAGAGTAAACTGTCATAATGAAAACACGACAAAGCCATTTGACTATATTGTTCATAAACAATGGTGTCAGGACTTTTCATCTTGATGACACACTTTCATTGACATGAATACTTGCTTTTGAGGAATGAACTATCCATTTTGAGCAAGTGACACGCTTTTGCAGGTTATCAACTAGGTTTTGCAGTTTGTACTAATTGTTTTGAGAAATGCACTAACTGTTGTGCAAATGTTAATAGTGATGTGAGAAATGCACCAAAGCGACTGAGAAAAATTGTAATAACGGATTAATCTGTAAGGACAGGGGCAGTGCTTCAAATCCCAATGTATCCTTCCTTCACTCCTGTTACATACGGCCTTTTATTTTTAATCCCCTCTAGGTTGAACACAGCTTTGGGCATTTGAAGGGCAGATTTCAAATCCTTGCCAAGCGGTCAGATGTTCACCACACCTTCATGCCCACAGTTGTGGTTGCATGTTGTGTGTTGCACAATCTGTGTGAGAAGGAGAAACAGCAGCATCCCTCTGACCAAGAGCCCCCTGGAAACCCCTTCCCTCAGCCACGTGATCAGCACTACAATGATTAAGCCACCAGAGAAGCCCAGGAAATCAGGGATGCCCTTGTACATCATGTGGCAAATCTTCGCTAGGCAGCTTCCTAAAGCTGAGGACAAGGACAGATGACCCCTCTAACAAAGCCACTCATCTGCCCCCCCCCCAACCCCCCAATTTTTTCAAGTTTAGATTAAGCAATGCTTTGCTGTGTGAAACTTTTTTGTTTAATTAGTTGAAAATATCACGTGATTATAATGGAATTGTGTCCATTGTCTTCGTTTTTAAATGTGTCCATTGTCTTCGTTTTTAATAATCTAGATTATCACAACTGATAACTGTGAGAATTTAAAAAAGAATAAAGAATACAAAAGAATTATTTTTGAAAAGTGTGCTTTATTATGGCTGCAGTGCAAAATGCACAAAATGCATAACCAACATAGGCTTAAATGGTACCTTTACCATTTCATGGCTCAGTGCAGCATGTAAGGTCGTCAAGTATTGAACAAGTATTAAACAAGTACATTAAAAACTGAAGTAGTGCAACTGAACACTTGGTATTTTTTCAAAAGTGCAATACACATTCTTTGGAAAGTGACAAATATGTGCGTGTGAGAGGGAGAGGGAGAGGGGAGGAGGACTCTCTCTCTCCCTCTCTCACACACTCTCTCTCACACACACACACACACACACACACACACTTCTTTGGAAATGCGATAAACATATTCAAGTCTAGATCAGCAATTTCCTGGATAGTGCAATCACAAACTCAACTGTCAAGTAAAATAAAATACAACTGTCTCCTTAAACTGGTAAAAAACCAAACAATTAAATGTGGCTGAGGCCCCGGACACTAATAGCACCAAACTGGCTGTGTGTTAACAAGTTATTTGAAAGGAAACGGCTTTGACTGGCAACTCATTTCTACTGGTCTAATAATGATAGGAAAGACAAATCCTGTGTATTGATGGTTGAGGTTGGTGGATGTTAGTTGTAGGGGGGCTGTGTGTTGATGGTAGAGGTAGATGGATGTTGGTTGTAGGGGGGTGTTCGTTGACTGTTGGAGGTAGACCAATGTGGGTTGTAAGTGACAGATGGTGTGGCAAATAAGGGTGTGCGATGGTTGTTGCCCTGTTGCCCTGAAAAGGCCTCGACTGCATGTGCCTGCCTTTCTGCTGCCTCCACACAACGCTGGAAGCACTGGACAGCCTGACCAAGGACATTTGAGATAGAGCGAATGCTCTCTTGGTCCTTGTCTGCCTGTTCCTGCTGCTGCTGCAGAAGAGCTTCAAAGTAGGGCGCCATCTCCCTCTGTCTTTCAGTCGTTCTCGTGGACAAATGGGACCACGTTCTTGCACGCCTTGATGGTGCTGGCTCCTCAAGATGGGATTCGTCACTGTCTGCTGTTGACTGAGTCCTGTCTGTTGACTCTGTAAAATTTAAGATGACAGAGGGTATCAGTAGCCTACATTTCTCTGCACCATACGTAACTGTAGTTCCAGGCAGGGCTCAAGACTAATGTCATCCCCAAGACAGATTTAAATAGAATAGAATTAGCTTTTATTTGTCTCCCTTAAGCGAAATTTGTTCTGGGTTAGCAAGAGCCGTGGCATGTACAACAAAAAATACTGTGTATATAACACAAGACATTCACAACACATGTTACATGCATACATACATACATACATACATGGGCGGCAGTAGCTCAATCCATAGGGACTTGGGTTGGGAACCGGAGGTTCAAGTCCCCGTCCGGACCAAATGTAGAGCGTGGACTGGTGGCTGGAGAGGAGCCAGTTCACCTCCTGGGCACTGCTGGGGTGCTCTTGAGCAAGGCACTGAACCCCCCAACTGCTCAGGGTACCTGACCAAGGCAGCCCCCTCACTTTGACATCTCTCCACTTTGTGCATGTATAGGTATAGGTCCTGTTTGTGCATGTGTGTGTATTTTGGACCTGTGTTAATGACAACGGAGTGAAAAAATTTAATTTCCCCTCAGGGGGATTAATAAAGTATATAAATTAAAATACATACATACAGGTGCATCTCATAAAAGTAGAATATCATGGAAAAGTTCAATATTTTTGTTAGATATTTCAGGAAGTGAAAAAGAAATAAAATATATATAAATGTTTTCAGACACCACGGAATTATTTATATATTTGTATTTGTTTTTTCACTTTCTGAAATATCTTACAAAAAATATTCAATCAATCAATCAATCAATCAATCAATTTTATTTATAAAGCCCAATATCACAAATTACAATTTGCCTCACAGGGCTTTACAGCATACAGCGGATAGCAGTGTAGCATGGGAGGGTGATGCGATGTGCCCAAATGTGGCTGCGTGTGTCTGTGCTGCGACACCTCCCCTCCCCAACACCCTCCCCCCCCCATATGTGCAAGTCTTCAAGTTTTGTAGTAATGTCTTATTATGTTGCTTATGTGCTGAGGTGTTTTTTTCTTATTCCCACACTGTGCCCCCCTACAGGAGCCTAGTTTGGGAGTTGCTTTTTTTTTCCCTCTTCCTCCCTCTTGTTCTCCTTTTTCATCTAAGTAAACGGGGTGCTGCTCGTGTGGCGACCCACAGTTCTCCCGCTCCTGTCCTCCCGTTATGTGTCACTGTCGTTTTCTATGTTTCTTGGACGGGATGTAACTGAAAGGCAATTCCCCCCCCCCCCCCCCCCGGGGACAATAAAGGTATTCTGATTCTGATTCTATTCTGATAAGAAAAAACTCCCCCAAAAAAACCCTTTAACAGGGGAAAAAAACGGTAGAAACCTCAGGAAGAGCAACTGAGGAGGGATCCTTCTTCCAGGACGGACAGACGTGCAATAGATGTCGTACAGAACAGATCAACATAATAAATTAACAGTAATCCGTATGACACAATGAGACAGAAAGAGAGAGAGAGGGAGAGACGGAGAGAGAGAGAGATGCAGGACAGACGGTAATGAAAGTAGCTTACAACAACATTAATTAAAGTAATAATATTATAGTTATAGTTCTGGCTACTGTGGTACAATATGTTGAAAGTATATATTAATATCTGGCAGTATACATGTGTGATAATAATCATATGTGTATAATAACAGTAGAAGTATGACTAATGACTAATGATGGAAGCAGCAGCAGGAGGCATCTGGCAGGACCATGGCAGCAGCACAACCACACACGTCACGCTATCCAGGCACCGCTGCGATATGAGTTAATCTGAGAGACAGTGGAGCACAAAGGCTCCGGAGAAGAAGCCGAGTTAGTGACATCCAGAATGGCCGAGTTAGCAAGATGCAGTAATAGGATACGAGAGAGAGAGAGAGAGAGAGAGAGAAGGAGAGAAGGTGCCCGGTGTATTATAGGGGGGTCCTCCGGCAGACTAGGCCTAAGTCAGCCTAACTAGGGGCTGGTACAGGGCAAGCCTGAGCATGCCCTAACTATAAGCTTTATCAAAGAGGAAAGTCTTAAGTCTAGTCTTAAATATGGAGACGGTGCCTGCCTCCCGGACCGTAACAGGAAGATGATTCCACAGGAGAGGAGCCTGATAGCTGAAGTCTCTATTATTGCTGTTGAATATTGAACTTTTCCATGATATTCTAATTTTTTGAGATGCACCTGTACATACATACACACATACATACATAACATACATCAATACATCACATACATCAATACATAGCATACATCAATACATCAATACATCACATACATACATCCATATAAACATCCATACATACATAACACCCATCCATCCATCCATCCATCCATAACATCCTATTACTACTTATTATAACAGCCTATTACTGGAGCTAACATTTATAAGGTATTAATAGAGTGTTACTGGCAACGTTACCTTCATCCCCATTGCTCTCCTCCTCAGCGTCGGTCCCTGCTTTGGTCCCACTGTGGTCTCGGTCTCCATCATCAGTCACTAGACATACATAAAATGGAAATTTAGAATTAGAAGATGCTTGTTGTTTAACTAACCTGGAAATTGCGCATATCTGAGTAGTTTTACAGGGCTAGTTCCATTTCTGATGGAAACGTTTGGTGGTCATTTAAACTGAATGATTTGCAATTCTGGTGGGCCTGCTAGATGGGTTTTCCTCATAACGTTAACCTTACAGAAAAGCCAACGCTAACGTTAGATGACTAGCTGGTGTTAGCTGAAGTAAGTAGCAAGCTAACTAACATGCATAGCCAGGGCTTAATGTGTAGCTAAACATGGTAGTTAAACATTAGCTGACGTTACTGACCTTCGCTGCTGCTGTTAATCATCGTCGACAACGAGGTCACACTTGGCCTCTGCCCAAGGATGTCGTCCATTTCTTTGAAATACTTGAATTTTGTTTTCAATCCCGAACCACTTCTGGACAGCACCCTTTTCTCCGCTATGCACTTCTGCTTCATACTTTTCCATTTGTTCCTTAACACGGTCCATGGTTTAACGTTATCAAAGCCCCTACTCAACATTTCCCCATGAAGTTCTTGGTAAATCGCAGCATTTCTTTATTGCTTGCTGTCGAGAATAGCAGTGATGTTTTTCTCCTTTATTAAAGGACAACTTTGGTATTTTTCAACCTGGGCTCTATTTCCCAATGTGTATGTGTGCGTATGATTCATGGGTACCACTCGTTCTAAAATTGGTTCAGTATTGAGGCGCGAAACGAGCTAAAACAGTAATGGGGGCAAATGTGTACCGTATAAAAGTGCTTTTTTTCGCCACTGACCGGTTCAGATCGCCAGTGCTATCTCTGTAGATAGCATATTGTAGCGGCCCTGGGGCAGTGGTGAGTGTGAATGAGTGGAGTCAGCTGTCAGTCAGTGTTGGAGCAGAGAGGTCCCCACTGGGTACTGTAAGTGAGTATGTGTGTGTGAAGTGTGTGTTATGCTAGATGAGTCAGAGGACGGAGTCTTTTAGGTGCTACCCCCTGGAGTGTTACCGGAGTTTTTGGAGTGCTCAAATAAACGGGCCTTTTTCCCGAACGCAAGAACAGGATGTCGCGCAACACCCCGTAAGTTACAGCTTTCACAGGCTGCCTTTGTCGGACAGCGAGATGCTGAAGTTGTGGCTAGCTGTGCTACAAATGGATGCTAACACTCCTCTCCAGACACTGCACCTTGCAAACCATCGGGTCTGCAGTGCTCACTTCTCCCAAGATGACTACTGCCAGCTGAAGAAGAGAAGACATCCAATTCTGAAACACCTCTTCCTCAAGAAAACGGCTGTCCCACGAGTAGAGAGAGCTACAGACACAGTGGAGCAAAGCTCGTGACATCACACAGCCCAGACGTAAGGGAAAGGCTAAGTTAGTATGCTATTTACAGAGATAGCAATGGCGATCTGAACCGGTCAGTGGCGAAAAAACACACGCTTCATACACACATACTCACTTACAGTACCAAGCGGGGACGCCCTCCCCCTCTCTGCTCCAGCACTGACTGACTCCACTCATTCACACTCACCACTGCCCCAGGGTCGCTACAATATGCTATCTACAGAGATAGCACTGGCGATCTGAACCAGTCAGTGGCGGAAAAAAGCACTTTTATACGGGACGCATTTGCCCCCATTACTGTTTTAGCTCGTTTCGCGCCTCAATACTCAACCAATTTTAGAACGAGTGGTACCCATGAATCATACGCACACATACACATAGGGAAATAGAGCCCAGGTTGAAAAATACCAAAGTTGTCCTTTGAGGCTAGAAATGTAGAAATTTCATCCTCCGTCCACACAAGTCTTATGTTGTTTGCCGCCATGTTGTTGCCTTGTGAGTGAACCGGAAACACTGGAAGCAGTTGGGGTGAAAGTGCGCTACATCAGACTTAATTCGAACATAACTGTTTCCATCCCTCATTTTGCAAATCAACATTTTTTCGAATCAACCAAAACCCGGCTAAAGCGAGTGTATTTTATAGACCAATATCTAATCTTCCCTTTATGTCAAAGATCCTTGAGAAAGTAGTCGCAGACCAGCTNATTCAAGTCTTATGTTGTTTGCCGCCATGTTGTTGCCTTGTGAGTGAACCGGAAACACTGGAAGCAGTTGGGGTGAAAGTGCGCTACATCAGACTTAATTCGAACATAACTGTTTCCATCCCTCATTTTGCAAATCAACATTTTTTCGAATCAACCAAAACCCGGCTAAAGCGAGTGTATTTTATAGACCAATATCTAATCTTCCCTTTATGTCAAAGATCCTTGAGAAAGTAGTCGCAGACCAGCTGTGTGATTTTCTCCATGATAATAATTTATTTGAGGAATTTCAGTCAGGATTTAGAGTGCATCATAGCACTGAGACAGCACTAGTTAAAATTACAAATGACCTTCTGATTGCTTCAGACAAAGGACTTGTCTCTGTACTTGTTTTATTAGATCTTAGTGCGGCGTTTGACACAATTGACCATCAAATTCTACTGCAGAGACTGGATCACTTAATTGGCCTAAAAGGTTCTGCACT
>NC_065522.1:23261752-23270466 GCF_006386435.1 Epinephelus moara | reverse complement strand
TTTTCCCCGTTAAAGGGTTTTTTTTGGGGAGTTTTTCCTTATCCGCTGCGAGGGTCATAAGGACAGAGGGATGTCGTATGCTGTAAAGCCCTGTGAGGCAAATTGTGATTTGTGATATTGGGCTTTATAAATAAAATTGATTGATTGATTGATTGATATTTTCGTCTGTGCGAATCATACGATTTTAATTCGAATTGTGGCGTTTCCATCACAATTTTCCGATGCAATACTTCTAGATGCGCATCTAAACAGGCTGATGGAAACATGGCTATTGACTGGTAATTCTTTCTAGTCTAAAAGTAGCTTTCTTCCTCATGTACAGTACTGTTTAAATTTGTCAGGATGCCCACTATCTCACCACAGCTCAGGTCAATTGTAGCACTGTATCATTTAGATTGGTGGGTGGGGGTGGTCATCAATCAATTATTTATTTGTCACATGGAATTATGCAAGGTCCAACTCCAGTGAAATGTAATCCCATCAGCTCCCTTAACTTGTGCACTGCAGTTTCGTCCTCATTTACATCTTCTTACATTGTTGGCTGCTGCTTTATAGTAGTCCATGTTTCTGGTAATCCATGGTTTGTGGTTGTATGATGACTTATCTTTACATGCTTGCTCCTCCCAAACACAAGTGGTGCTGCAATGCAGCTGCCTCTGAACCGTGTATAGGAGTGATCCATAGCAGGAATGGGACAGCACCTCTCATTTCCACCATCACACCAGCCCTTATTCATGGTAAAGCATCCAGCTCCTTTCCTTCTCTCACCTGAGTCCTCTGCTCTGTCAGGTTGGCATATAGAAAAAGAGTCACTGGGTTGAATGGTGCTGTCCACGATTTAGACAAGTTGTTGGTGAATCAAAGAATATTAGAATATCCCATTGGAAACTGATGCAGCACAGAGGTTGTCCAGTTTATTTTTCAATATCTGTACAATAGCTAGTAGGACGCTACTTCAGTTGGTGCTTTTCCTTGAAGTTTACTGATGTTTACATTTGAAAACCTTGACCTCGCTGCCTAGGAGCTAGCTAGCAGAAGTCAGCAGGAGGAGAGTTCACAGAATGATGAGTTGATTTCCTCATCCTGATGAGTGACTCACAACCACACACCACCACTGTATAAAAGCCAACCACTAAAAGCACCACCAAGACTTGCAAAATAGACATAAGAGCCTAAATTTGACACAAATTTATCGGAGCTCACGCAGAGGCGACTTGAATTGTCCGTGCCATGTCATATCATGTTTCGTATCAATTCAATTCAATTAATTTTATTTATAAAGCCCAATATCACAAATCACAATTTGCCTCACAGGGCTTTACAACATACAACATCCCTCTGTCCTTAGGACCCTCACAGCAGATAAGGAAAAACTCCCCCCAAAAAAAACCTTTAGCGGGGGAAAAAAAAACCCGGTAGAAACCTCAGGAAGAGCAGCTGAGGAGGGATCCCTCTTCCAGGACGGACAGATGTGCAATAGATGTCGTACAGAACAGATGAACATAATAAATTAACAGTAATCCGTATAACACAATGAGACAGAAAGAGAGTGAGAGAGAGAGAGAGAGAGAGAGAGAGAGACAGAGACAGAGAGAGATGCGGGACAGACGGTAATGATAGTAGCCTACAACAACATTAATGAAAGTAATGATATTATAATAATATTATAATTCTGGTTACTGTGGTACAACATGTTGAAAGTATATATCAATGTCGATAGTATAAATATGTGACAATAATCATATGTGTATAATAACAGTAGAAGTATGACTAATGGTAATAGCAGCAGCAGGAGGCATCTGGCAGGACCACAGCAGCAGCACAACCACACACGTCACACTATGCAGGCATCGCTGCGATATGAGTTAACCTGCGAGACAGTGGAGCACAGAGGCTCCGGAGAAGAAGCTGAGTTAGTGACATGCAGTACGGCCGAGTTAGCATAGCAAGCTGTAGTAACAGGACATGAGAGAGACAGAGAGAGAGAGAGAGACAGAGAGAAGGAGAGAAGGTGCCCGGTGTATTATAGGAGGTCCCCCGGCAGACTAGGCCTAAGTCAGCCTAACTAGGGGCTGGTACAAGGCAAGCCTGAGCCGGCCCTAACTGTAAGCTTTATCAAAGAGGAAAGTCTTAAGTCTAGTCTTAAATGTGGAGACAGTGTCTGCCTCCCGGACCGCAACAGGAAGATGATTCCACAGGAGAGGAGCCTGATAGCTGAAGGGTCTGGCTCCTGATCTACTTTTGGTAACTTTAGGAACCATGGGTAACCCTGTATTCTCAGAGCGCAGTGTTCTGGTGAGATAATATGGCACGATGAGCTCTCTAAGATATGACAGAACCTGACCATTTAGAGCTTTATAAGTTAACAGTAGGATTTTAAATTCAATTCTGGATTTTACAGGGAGCCAGTGCAGAGAAGCTAAAACAGGAGAAATATGATCTTGTTTCTTAGTTCCTGTCAGTACACGTGCCGCTGCATTCTGAATTAGCTGGAGAGTTTTTAAAGACATACTAGAGCTACCTGAATATAGAGAGTTACAGTAATCCAGCCTTGAGGTAACAAAAGCGTGGACCAATTTTTCTGCATCTTTTCGGGTCAGGATAGGCCTAATTTTCGTAATATTACTCAGATGAAAAAATGCAGTCCATGAGGTTTGTTTTAAATGAGAATTAAAAGACAAATCTTGATCAAATATTACTCCGAGGTTTCTTACGGTAGTGCTAGAGGCCAGAGCAATGCCATCTAGAGAAACTATGTCATCAGATAAAGAGTCTCTGAGTTGTTTGGGGCCAATAACAATAACTTCAGTTTTGTCTGAATTTAACATAAGGAAATTTGAGCTCATCCAGGTTTTTATGTCTTTAAGGCAGTTATGAAGTTTAGTTAATTGATTACGTTCTTCTGGCTTCATTGATAAATACAACTGTGTATCATCCGCATAACAATGGAAATTTATAGAGTGATTTCTAATGATGTTACCTAAAGGAAGCATATATAGAGTAAATAGAATTGGTCCGAGCACAGAACCTTACGGAACTCCAAAACAAACTTTAGTACGTAAGGATGATTCATCGTGAACATGAACAAACTGAAAATGATCAGATAAATAAGATTTAAACCAGTTTAGTGCAGAACCTTTTAGGCCAATTAAGTCTTCCAGTCTCTGTAGCAGAATTTGATGGTCAATTGTGTCAAACGCCGCACTAACATGTAATAAAACAAGTACAGGGACGAGTTTATAAAGATATATTGATCATGTCTAATAAGTGAGTGTTAACTAAAGGTAAGACTTCCTTAAGTTGCCTAGTTGGGATGGGGTCTAAGAGGCACGTTGATGATTTAGATGAAGAAATCACTGCAGTCAATTCTTGAAGAGAAATCGGGGAGAAGCAATCTAAATATATATTAGGTCTTACAGCTGTGTTTGAGGGCAGATACGTACTATCTGAGGACAGGAGGTCATGAATTTTGCCTCTAATAGTTAGAATTTTGCTAAGGGCTAAAGGAATACAAGGCTCAATAGAGCTGTGACTCTCAGTCAGCCTGGCTACAGTGCTGAAAAGAAACCTGGGGTTGTTCTTGTTTTCTTCTATTGAAGATGAGTAATAGTTTGCTCTGGCATTGCCAAGGCCCCTCTTATACGTTTTGAGACTGTCTGCCCAGATTAGACAAGATTCTTCCAGTATGGTTAATCGCCAATTCCTTTCAAATTTTCGTGATATTTTCTTTTAACTTACGGGTTTGAGAGTTATACCAAGGAGCAAACTTTCTTCGCTTTGTTAACTTCTTTCTAAGAGGTGCTACGGAGTCGAGTGTTGTTCGCAGCGAGCCTACGGCACTATCGACTAGATGATCAATTCGAGATCGGTTAAGTTGGTAAACCTGTGTTACTGAAGGACATGAAATTAAGTTGTTAGCATTTTGCATTTCCCCTCTAAACTTCAAGTCTTTAAATTGTGTAGTAACAGAACTTTTCTCTCCCATTAATCTTTCTCTGACCTTGCAGATTTATCTTGTGATACTTTGGAAAGGCCCAGCCCTCCCAGGTTGTTGACATAGACTGTAAAAATAATGGACACAGCTATCATGACATCACCCACTGGTCTGTGGACTGCCATTTTGAAGCCTCGAGTTTGGCAGTAGGCCTTCACCATCTTTATTTTTTTTTTTTGGAACCACAAGTGACCATATTTGGGTGAGAGGCTGGGGCTGTAGAAGAGCAAGGAATGGATCTGACAAAGCCTGTCACTCTAGTGGCCTGGCCCTTAGATATGCATGACTTTGGCCTTAATAACATTTAAATGGGTTATTAAAAAAAAAGGAAGGTTGCAGTTTGGTAGAGACCACCAAAATAAAATGGTTAACTGTGTTTAAAGTAGGTGAATCAGCTCCACCCAGATCAGCTTACACAATGATGCACCAGAATTAACACTCAATCAGAGACATGTCATCAGACATGTCAGTACTTAATTAGCAATAAAAGATTTAGGCACGACTATGATCATACAGTGTAGATAGGCCAGATTGAGTTGAAGCACCGAGATGTCTTCCTACTACTCCTCTGGATGGAAACAATAAAATGTTTTTGGTTCTGTGGTTCTGTTTAAAGAAACTACATCTTGTTATATCGCATGATTATGCGTGAATTCGCTCTCGTGGGCCATCGTGACTCCCGCTGTCCGGTGGAGCTGCACTGCTCCACACCACAAACACAGCCGGTGGGTGTTGACGGACGGTGGAGCACGCAGCGGATAACCAGCGCAGCCGTTGTGCAACGGACACACATCCAGTGGAATTCCGGTGTTAGTTGGGCTGGCAAGTGATAAAGCAAGTGTCATGGCGGGACGAAAGGCTGGAGTTGCACAACAGCTGTGCCAGAGTGACTGTCCATACCTTGTAAACATTCACTATGGTGCGCACAGATCTGCATTGGCCTCTTAGGCTTTGCATGAAATAAGTGCATATGTCACCACTATTAATCAATCAATCAATTTTATTTATAAAGCCCAATATCACAAATATTTGCTTCAGAGGGCTTTACAGCATATGTAATCCCTCTGTCCTTTGGACCCTCACAGCGGATAAGGAAAAACTTCCCAAAATAATATTTACACTTACTACAAGAATTCCCCCATTCGAACACAGACTAAATAAACTCCAAAAGAAAATGGAGGAACATGACCTGCCTAAAACAACCATCAGCTACACACTGGCTGTCGCTGGAGAGAGTGTACATGCCAACTGGGCTGCTCTGGTGTTGGAGTTGGAGGAGGAGGAAACTGCGAGGAACTGTCCGGTAGCTAAGGGTCTCAGAGAGCACCTCCAAGCATGCATATTCCCTGCCCTGACTCACTTACGGTTTTACGTCTTGGCCATGGTAAACTGAATGAACCTCACCCTTTAAAAAGTTGATATTAACATTTTCTCCATCCAACCTGTCATGGACATGACCCTGGTTAGCTTAGAGGACTTGATGAAAGGCACAGGTGAGGCAGAGATGAAAGTCACTGAGGCTTTATAAGATGGCAAGTTCTGTGTCATCATGCTCATGCAGCCAGATGCGTAAACCCTCTCCATTTTGTGCACAGAGTACATCATGGAGGTAACTAAATCTATCAGAAAAAGATTCCTTTCTGCGGATGTAGGCATCATTGCTGACCTGGATACCGTACTAAATGCATTTTGCTATCCAGACGCTGACAGTGCATTGAAGAACTATGAACCGTAGGCCTCGGAGCATGTCTGTGACCACTACGGATCACAGAGGGGTGAAGCTGTGCCACTGGTGCAGAAGGAGCTCATGCAGCGGGATTTACTCCGGATGAAGAGGTGGATCAGGATCAAGAAACCTGACCTGTATTTGTATAGTGCATTTCTAGTCATCCAACCACTCAAAGCACATTTTTTTTACACCATGAGTCACATTCACCCATTCACACACATATTCATACACTGGTGGCCAAGGTTACCATACAAGGTGTCACCTACTACTCAGTTTTTTACACACTCACACATCAGTGGAACAGCCATCAGGAGCAATTTGGGTTTCAAGATCTTACTCAAGGATACTCTGAGCCACAGCCTCCTCCTGATCACTTCCCTAGGAGAAATGTTTCTCGACTTCAAAACTTTGGCTGAAGTGGCACTGGTAATCCCCGTCTCCAGTGTGGCAGCAGAACGTGGCTTCAGCCTCCAGAACAAAATTAAAATTCTGATGAGAAGTTGTCTGTCCAAGGCAAAAACACAAAACCTGATGACACCAATCACGCTTGATGCATTTGAATATGCACAAGTGAGCACACGGTTTAAATCCATACAGACCAGGAGGAAGGTCTGAGTTCAGTCTAGGCTACAGCAGGTTAATTCACTTAAATTTAGTTATTTTTTGTCAGTATTCTGTTCATAATTTAATTGGTATTGCCTAATTTTGTAAAATTGCATTTTTTGTTGGCTCGTTTATACACAATGGAACAGTGTTTATGGTGACCTCTGTTGTTAATCTGTGGGAAAAAATCATTGGTGGTGTTTTATAAACTTCATACAGCAGGAAAAATTTGAGAAAAATAGGCACAGTGCACAATGTGTGTCTACATGGAAAGTGAGCACACGGTTGGTGTCAGCTGTTCATCTATTCTCTTCATGCCATGGCTTGTTGTGTTTATTTCATAAAAATAAAAATGAATGAATGAAAAGGATTACATGTGTTATAATTAAAAAAAAAAAAAAAAAATACAGTGACGAATAATAATTGATTATAACGGAATTTTTATGTCTCCGTCCGTCAAAATGACGGACAATCTGAAAGTCTAATACGACCTCTGCCTCAGAGGGTTAATGATTTTGGTTTCCATTGACTGTTGTTATATCATTTAGTCCTCAACAAAGTATGCAATGTACATCAATTTGAATAATTGGTTTATAAAGATCTGATGTGTGACTGAAGTGCTCCCATAATTTTTTGAGCAGTGTATGTACAATGTTGATGTTGTCCAGTGTCAAGTCTCAGTTTGATCATGTGACGAGATGATACATGTGCAAGAGCATGCACAAGGGCCCATCATAGTAGCATGCACTGGGGTCCATCGAGACTACCTTACACCACTGTTTGTATAGCAACAAATTACCCATAAAAAGCAGCATCACAATTAGTCATTAGGAGCATACATGATTAGCAGAGGTCGGAGTAAGTCACACATGTACAAGTCATGAGCACGTCTCAAGTCATAACCCTCAAGTCTCAAGCAAGTCCCAAGTCACTGTAGTGAAAATCAAGCAGGTCGAGTCCTTGCCATAGGTCAAGCAAGTTGAGTCAAGTCATTGCAAAGGTCACGCAAGTCACAAGCGATGTCATACTCACATACTTATGAAGATAATAAAACATAACCTGCACTAAGTGGTAGAATGTAACTAAATACATTTACTCAGGTATTGTACGTATAAATCTAAATCTAAATCTAGTCTTTTCTTCTCATCCCACCATCTACCTCTACTACACTACATTTATCTGACAGCTCTAGTTACTGGTTACTTTACAAAGATTTTGCACTTAAAACATGAAAATGTACAAGTACAGCTGGAAATATGAGTCAATTATTCATTTGACAGAAAATAAATTTGCCTCTGTTTTGATAATATCAAAGTTGTTTTGTAATGCAAAAACATTTCATGGCTCCAGCTTTACAAATGTGAGGAGCTTTGTGCTATTTTTATTATTATTATTATTTTTATTTTTCAGTCAGAGCTATCTAATTAGATCATATGTAGTAGCAGACTATAACAGTCACAGAGGAAATTTTACAGTGCTACTTGTAATACGTTAATATTAACTAACACATCTATAAATAAATGCTACTGTTGCTTTGTTTATATTGAATGAGTACATAGGCAAATGTTTGCCAATGCATAACTTCATGAGCTGCTGATATGCTGTGTTTACAGCTACTTTTGATAAGCACAAGTGACCAAAAAAATCAACTAACACATCTGAGTCAGGTGTCAAATGTTATCATTCATACTGCTGTATCTTAAGTCATCATCAGTCACTGGTCCCACGGTATTGTGAATTGTTTTTTTCTTCATTAGATTTTAGATCCACAGCAGCCTCCAAAACATTCACGGTGTTCTTTGTTGTATCATCCCAGCCTGTTTTCATTCAGGTACAGCAGCCTGGTAAGTGGTCGTCTGCGAATGATTCCGATGTACAAGGCACCCTTTTGCATCTGTATGACATGCAACAGCCTTTCAACTAAATTCAAATAAAACCCATCAGTGCAATGTATCCTCATAGAATGGTTCGTATGATATACAACAAAAATGCATGCACAACAGTCTGTATGACATCCTACGAATGTGCGCCCCACAAATGACGTTGCGTCTTTAACGTACAGTTATGTAATTAACATCAAGTTGCGGAGGTTAGGTGTAGGAAAAGAAACATGGTGAGGACCGTACTTTAAAATGACTCAAAGTCCACTCCTTCACATAGAATCCAAACACAGTTCACACTCGCCTGTGGATATTCTCATTCATCCAGGTCATAGTTATCTCAAGGCAATTGAATCGAACACAACTGGACTTGGTTTTGTCTTAGAAGACGTTTCACCTCTTATCCAAGAGGCTTCATCAGTTCATGCTTGTCTGACTAGGCTGAAACTAGTCTGACAAACTGGTGTGGAAGCACCCAGGTATTTAACCTCTGGGGAGGTCTTCACAA
>NC_065522.1:23258601-23261687 GCF_006386435.1 Epinephelus moara | reverse complement strand
TACATCGCCCGGCTGGCCTGGGAACGCCTTGGGGTTCCCTCGGAAGAGCTGACGGAGGTGGCTGGGGAGAGGACTGTCTGGGCTTCTTTGCTGAGGCTGCTGCCCCCGCGACCCGGACCCGGATAAGCGGAGGACGACGAGACGAGACGAGACGAGACGAGACCTCTTTCAAACCATCGGTCTTCCCTGTCCAAAATGTGCACATTGCTGTCTTCGAAGGAGTATACTTTCTCCTTGAGGTGTTGATAGACAGCTGAGTCTTGCCCTGACGAGTTAGCCCTTCTATGTTGGGCCATGCGTTTGTTTAGTGGTTGTTTTGTGACAAAAGGGACGAACCAGTGACATCATTGGCCTTGTGAAGACCTCCCCAGAGGTTAAATACCTGGGTGCTTCCACACCAGTTTGTCAGACTAGTTTCAGCCTAGTCAGACAAGCATGAACTGATGAAGCCTCTTGGATAAGAGGTGAAACGTCTTCTAAGACAAAACCAAGTCCAGTTGCGTTCGATTCAATTGCCTTGAGATTACAGTTCACACTCAGTTTTTTGTTACTGGACTTTCACCTGGGAGATCGGTGTTTGCTTCCCATATTACTGTAGAGCCAAACTATGATGTTTTTTTCCTAACCTAGTCATGTGCTTTTGTTGCCTACACATAACCATGTCCTTTTGTTGACACTCATTGGTTGCAGTGTCCCAGAGCTTCATTAGCAGACATGCAGGAGGATACCTAGCATGTACTTTGTAGACGTGAAAGCTCACTGACAAACCTGGGATATGTGACAAGTTGGGATGAAAATGTTTTGTTTGTCAATATGATGGTTGCAATAAAATCTGATAAGCTACACCCTTCAGTTTTCCATATAACTGCACAGATAATGCAACTATGTGAATGTGGAATTAAAAAGAAAAGGGTCACTACATTAATGATTTGTATGACTTCACTGGAAAATGTAAATGGTTATCATTTTTAAAAAAAAGCTAATATGTCAATGATTTACTGTGTAAGCTTGAAGATGCATTCCTTACTTTTGTGAGCACCACATTATCTCATAGCAGAACTCAGTTTCTCAGTCGAGTTGTAAAAGACCAAAAGTCAACTTCAAGACAGTTCTAAGTTTTAAGGGGCTAATATAGAAAAATGTGTAAATATATCTTAAAGGAATGATTCACCTTTATGTGTTTACCAACCAGTCAGCCACAGTTCTAAATTCCTACATCTCCTGTCCACTAAGCCTATTAGTAAGCCTTACAGCCAGCTCAGTGAAGACTGAACTTCCTGGGGGGGAAAAAAACATAACAAAACAAAACAAAACCAAAAATAACCCCTACAATCAAGCTTCACATCACACAATCATGGACTGATCAAAGGGCTAAACCAAATGCAGGTTCTTCCTCCGGGTGAACAGGCTTTCCTGCTTAGAAATGCACAGCATGTCCTGATTGCAGCTCCCCTACTTTAGCTGTCACTTCTTTAATTGATTTAAGAAAGCCTAAAGACTCCCCAACCCCCTCCGGCTTACTGTCCCACCTCTCACGTTAAATACTTAAGGAATAACCTTGATACTTGGCAACACGTGAAACAAACTGTCAACGAGCAAGTACCACAGAGACTTCATTTAAAAACTCTGGTATAGAGTCAGTGCTTTTTTGTTCATTTTCTCATCAAGCAGCAGTGTTAGGAGTGAAAAGCAGAGCAGTTACCTCACACAAGCCTCTCAGTGTCCCTCCAAGCTGCTGCAGAGTAGAAGTGAAGTCCATATATTTCCTGTAACTCTCTCCGTGGTGATTTCTCTCTCTCTGTTAGTTCACCCTGTTAACGGCGAGCTGTATCTGCCCTTTTCCCTCCCTTCCATTCTCTGTGTGTCCTCTCAGCTCTTTTTATCTTTTCCCTCTAAGTCCCTCCCTCTCTCAGCCTCTTTCTCACTTACACATCCCTTGACCCCCTCCCTACCTCTCTCTCTTTTGCTGTCTGCTGCTGTACTTCCATCCAGTCTCTCCTCCAAACATGGCACATCATTTTGTTGCCCAAAAGCTTGTTTTGAGTTTGCTACGCAACATTTGAAGAAGCCTGTAGATTACTAGGAGAACAATTTTAACAGTCACAATTTATTTTCTACAAATAGTGTGATGTGTGATGTTTGGAGCAGAAATGTCTATGCATCTGATCTTGATCCACCAGGATGGTGAGGATGAGATGCCGGGGGACCTTCAGCATGCAAGAATCCAAAACATTCTACAAGAGAGACAACTTGGTTCTAGAGGAAGAAAATAAAGGTGTTTGAGTGACCCAGTCAATCACAAGACTAAAATCTGATAGAACATTTGTGGAAGAAGCTGAAGATCAAGATTCACCTCAGAATCTTCTAGATTTAAACTGTCTGTGTGGAAGAATGGACCAAAATCCCATCTGTGACTGATTAATTTCTTCACACAGAAAGCAGTTTAAAAGCTACATTGCAAACAAAGGTTTCTCCAACAATTATTATATACTTTTCAGTTTGTATGTTCAATACTTTCTTTCTGTGTTAATCCACTTTCTTGCAAATAACTTTCTTTATGGACTGAAATGTTATAATTTCTTTATCTGTATAGTTTTACTGAATTTATATCAATGTCTGGTGTAAATTTCATGTGAATAGCTGCACTGGAAATATATTTAATGAAAAAAATGTTGACACATTCAATACTGATTTCACCCACTCTACATGTAATTGCCAGCAGTGTTAGCTTGCAGCCAGTTTATTTATTGACACCTCTATACTTTTCACATTTTCAAGGATGCCTGAAGCTCTCTAGCTGACGTATTGCGGTAAGCGAGTTGTGTCATTTCCGGTGTTTCTGTGACAGCGTCTCTGTACTGCTCTGGTGAATTCTGCTAGCCTGCTTTCTCACTTCAGTTGCTTTAACGTCTACTTCAAGTCTTAACCCACAGTGGTTCTGTTTAAGCACTTATAGCTCTCCTCCTTTCTACAACTTTCTCGCTAATCTCTTAGCTGTTGTTTGCACGTTACTAGCCTTGGTAGCTACATTAGCTTTACAGTTAGCGATGGCTTCTCCTTCTGCTCTTTCTTGCTTGGTGTGCCAA
>NC_065522.1:23243560-23254652 GCF_006386435.1 Epinephelus moara | reverse complement strand
TGTCCGTCCTGGAAGAGGGATCCCTCCTCAGTTGCTCTTCCTGAGGTTTCTACCGTTTTTTTTTCCCGTTAAAGGGTTTTTTTTGGGGAGTTTTTCCTTATCCGCTGCGAGGGTCATAAGGACAGAGGGATGTCGTATGCTGTAAAGCCCTGTGAGGCAAATTGTGATTTGTGATATTGGGCTTTATAAATAAAATTGAAATTGAAATTGAATTGAAATTGCATAGCTGTCAGAAATTCCTATACACGTGATTTGTAATTACAATGAGGAGGCTATGTAAACTGCAGTCAGGTTGAAAAAAGGACTGGAACAAGTAGAACACACCAAATTGTGCAAATTGTGACAAAGAAACAACTGCACAAGTTGAGAATTTTCAGCTAAAACTAAAGTTGTGGTAGCCCTGAGGCTTTATAACGTAAATTCAAGGACATAAAGAGGAGAAGATCTATCGTGAAATAATATTGAGAATGGGAGTTTCAGGTGAATTTCAAGATTTTAAGGCTGAGCTGTTACACATGCACAGCACAAACGAACTTTGCACACACAGTTGGTGTGCAGGTTGCTTGCTAGCTAAAGCTTAAGTTTGTACAATCTGTACATTGTGGCAAATAAACAGACTGCAGTAAAAGGTCAAACTGTACAAGTGACGAGGTGAACACAATTTATCTTGTTTGATTATCTGCACATAAACTGAAATGTAAGAAAACAAATATTTGCAACTGGGCCACTGATTTTGGCCAGTATTCTCTCTTCGTTCTGCTATCTGTATGTTAGCGTTTCCAAATCCAATTTGTAAAGGGGAACAGCAACAACCTCCAAGCTAACAACTTACACAGTAAAATTAGAACATTTTGACAAAGATTTGGATCATGCAATAAGGCATGCCTGATTTGTCCTTTCAGTGACTTGTGGTAAAGATCTACAACAAATAAAACAACTTGTGAACGCACCTCTGTAAACCCCAGACTCTATGTCACAGAACTTTAATGCAGAATGTTGATCTGTTTTCTGACACGGCCAGTACCAAACCGTTCCACTTCACTCCAGCTTCTGTCATACTGCCATAATAACATCCTGCTAGAGCACCATACAGCCAGCAAATCGTCTGTGGGTTTAACAGGTGACATATGACTGTTAATGTTTTTGTGGCCTTTTCTTTTGCAGGGCTATTTTAATGGCAGTGCTCGCCCCCCAACATGCAAATGTTCCACCAAAACAAGTTCACCCATGACACTGTTTTGCAAGAGCACCATCACTGCATCCTGCACCACCCAAGATGACTATAATTGATTTGAAGAAACACAAACAGGCCAGAGTGTTTTCTTTATTCTCCCCTACAGCAGATTCAAGACCTTTCTCTGACACTGACAGAGGACTGTGGCAATATGTCTGGTTACATCAGACTATGGATAGGGTAACCATATTTTCAAACCCCCTAACTGGGACACTGAAGTGTACTGCACATTCATACATGCACATGTGTGTGCTTACACACGCACCATAGGCCTTTTTTTAATCAAGATTGGGGGATAATTATCTCATTGTTTAGCACACCAATCAAGTGCACCTTTCAACCCCATGGTCAGCTCCTCTGCAGAATATTTAATATGACAACTGTATTATGACACTAAACCACACAAAACCAGCTGTACAGTCCATGGATTGAAAACTCTGATTGTGTCTCACCAAATGGTAGGCAAATATCCCCTCCTGAGCTGCCTGTCTCAGGAAGATGTCACTGGTGTTTGCAATGCTTATATCCACCTCTTATGTTTGGCCATCCTAATATAATCTTTTAATATTAGCACTTGCAGTGTGTGCAGAATGCAGCATTTTCACTGCTGGGTACTTTACAAACAAAGGAGTGAGGCTCCTGGAGCTCTTCAGAAACTCTCGAGACCGACTTCCTCTTTGGCGTGAAAGGTTCTGTCAGACTGTACTGAAAGAGCTGCAAGTGTCATAGCAACAGCCTTGACAACTAACAGACACTAACATATTTATTTACACTATTGACACTAACAGTCAAATCTTTATTGACACTAACAGAAAAATCAGTTTTGAATTCAGACATGTGTTGCACTGTTTATGATTTTATTTTGGGCTAGGTAATAAGTGGGACAGAACATGATAAACATCTGTGTAAATGCTAAAAACAAGTATAATATTTTTGGTGTTTTACAAATATTTGTGGGAACGCGAGACAACCACCTTGAAAACACACGACAGTGTTGGACAAACCGTGATGTCTGGTCACCGTAATGTTGGAGCTTCTCCGTCAGCTGTTTTGCTGTATTGTGACAATATTAACTGAAGAGAAGTACTAAGAGAACTACAGTAGTGTATTGCTGCTAAGTCACTGGTGTGAGTTAGCTGTGTTGCACTTAAGCCTCTGAGGCTGAAAGATGAAGCCGATTGCCAATGCGTGCCAAAAACTGCAGTTCCTCTAATAGCTACTTGAGGCTGGCTCCAAAACAGAGTCAAACCCAATAGACCCCCATGTTAAACTGTCCAACTTTACAGCAGAAATAAACATATCTACAGCCTGGTACAAAAAATAGTTTTGGTCTCTATAGCTAACATTCGTGTGACCTGTACAGGGTGTGGGACTGTTTTTATAACTCATCTGTTAACATTTTATCAAGGCCCAAAGTTATGTATATTTAAGAGCTGGGCAGCTTAAGTGACAGACTGTCTGTCAATAGTGTCCTCAGCTTCTCAGTCAGATCTACTCCTTGTTCCCCCACAGCCCCACCCTCTCATCCACATATTTGTTGCCTCTGGCTCTAAAAAACCACGACGGTGACGGACGAAATGCTGAACTTGAGGCTTTTAAATGGGGGTCCACAAACCAATGGGTGATGCACAATAGCTATGTCCATTATTTATACAGTCTATGGTCACACTACCTCCAGTCCTCATGCCTAGCTACGCTAAACATGTCCTGACTTCTGCTTTACACACACACACACACACACACACACACACAAAACACTTTTCATTTCACTGTTAGAAAATACAAAAAAATATGAACATTAATTGTTTTTAACAATAGAAGGGAAACAAATAGTTGAAAGCGAATCATCAAGATATGAGATCCATGTTTTTTTTTTAATGTTTTCTCTCTGTGTTGCTGTTTCTCAGTCATCACTGTCTGTTCTTGAAAATGTCACTAAACGTATCTCTCTCACTCTGACAGAGTATCTCTGTCTACCTCTTCCTCTCTTTTTATTTTATTCTATTCACTTGTTCCCAAACCCCACCATTCAGAGTTGTTGACAGAGTATCAGTCATAAAGATTCCAGGCAAATGGTCTGTTTCTCTGCCGGCTGCTTTCGCTGTATTGTAGCAGAGACACTATCTGACTACATGTCCCCAGAGCTTCTAGAGTTGGGCTCTCTCCCAGCACGTAATCACACACACACGCACGCACGCACACACGCACGCACGCACACAGCCTTGCAAGTATGACAGCCAAGCGCACAATGACTCCTGCAAGAATATGAGCACAAACACAGGATGACTACCGCAAGTGAGGTTGTGTATGAAAAAAGATGGCACCTCTGTACACAAATAAACACACTCTCTCCATCACAAACACACACACACACACACACACACACACACACACTCACAAACATTTTATATGCAGACATGTACTTATTGAAAACACAAAAACACACTTATGACGTGACATGCATTCACGACTACACATGCAGCAGGTAAACACACACGCACACACACATACAAACACAAAGACTAAATTGTAATCCATCTTAAAGCTTGACGCTGCAGAGGTCTCTGGTACAACAAGTGATGTTGTGTTGGTGCTTGCATGTATTCACAGCATTTACATTTTTAGAAATGTGTTTGTAGTGGGGTAATTCACATGCAGCCTCATTACTTAACAGCGTGCAGTTTGGTCTTGCTGGCTGAGCAGTTTGACAGATGATCAGAGCTGCTCTATATGTGTCTTTAATCTAACTGCTAATCAGAAAAGCTGCAACTGATGCTTTTTTGATGGAGCCTTGATGGGTGAATGTCCCTCACTGCTGACTGACCTATATACAAACACTCCAACCTCACTGCTGTATTGCTCTTGCTATTTTTCTAACTGACTTTTTTTCCTGTCTGCTTTTATCTCATTGATGGACTACTGTGGTGTCCCTCCCTCTCTGCCCGTTACCTCCACTTTGTCTCTCTCTTATCTCACTCCCTCCTTGTTTTTTTTTTTTCCAAATCTAAAACAGAATCATAAACAGGTGAGAGTGATAAATAAACATTTTAACTAGAAATATGGATCCCAAAGACCCTTCTATGAACTCCTGATCTTACGATTGATAGAATTATTATAGATTTTAAAATTGTGTTTGATCTATTCTGCAATGAATAATAGGACCAACTTAAACTTCTTTACAAATACATTACAGAAACAATTTCTTCTAAAGCTACAGCAGTGTCGCAAATAAGTCATAGTCAATAGACAGTTTTAAAATGTTAATGTTTAGACACATCTTAGTTAGCCTGCTTTTGCAGGTATTTGGTCATAAACAAAAGCGCTGGACAAATTGAAAATTTGACCTGATTATCATTGGCGGATCTACCGGGGTGACATAGGGTGGCAAATGCCACCCTAAAAGAAAACCATGCCACCCCTGCTGCCACCCCAGTTGGCATCAACGAATTCAAAGAAAAGTTATGGCCAATTTGACATTTACGAGCGCGAATCTCCAATGTCCGACTGCAGTGAATGCAGCATGAGATAACGCCAGAGCAGCAAGAGACTGCTTTGTTTGGAAAACTCAGTGGAGCCAGAGGGGTAGCCTATTCCAGAAAGTGGGTTTCGTGAAAACTCTGAGTATGTTAACCCTGAAATGAGGGAAACTCTGGGTTTTCAGTTCCAGAAAGAGAGGTAAATCAAACTCTGAGTCAATCACCATGGCAACTGAGTCTGTTAACCTAACCTGCTCTGGTTAGGTTTTTCTCTGTCTCCTCCCTCTTGCACGCTGTTTAATTTCCTCATTCATTCAGTCCGTGTCAAAGCTTGTATTGAAGCGCATTAATTAGCGGAGATTTACCGTCTGTCACAGTCTAAATCCTGCTGGATATTAGTTTGTTACTCAGGACTGTCTTAAGTTACTGAATTTAGGCACATCAATCATTTCTTTGGACATCAGTTTTTGTCTTTACATTCAAATATTACACAGCGAGAATTCACCCTCAGCTCACAATCAAACCTCTGTCCTTTTTATATTTATTATTTTTTATAACACTGTGCACAAGGATCAGACTGTCAGTCTGTTAGAGCAGCTCCGAAATGTTTATTGCACATAATGTGTAGGTCTAATTATTTAAATTTTAAAAATCGGTATAGAGACGTAGTATCAATGACTAATGATTTCTATCACTGATGTCATTGGTCGCATTGATGGAACATAATTCCTATAGCCTAATATTGGGGATTATATGTTAATATTTCTGAGTGAGCAATGGTGCAGCATTTCAGTGTCTTTAAATTTACTACATTTGTAGCTGAAATAAAGTCACTGAATGCTGTTGAGTCAAGATACAAATAGATGTCCAGCATTTTAAAATCTACTGTATTTTAACCTCAACGTCTTTTCAAGTGCAAATCACCAAACATATTATTACTGGGTCAGACTGTGAGTTTACAGTCATGTCTTTATGTCTTTGATCTATAGCCTAGCCTATATGTTTTAAATCTTCCTATTTTTCAGTTGCTGCCTCCTGTGTTTTTCCCCATCAGATTAAATCTGAACAAATATATTACTATATATTATTAATATAATGTAATGTATCGACAGCCTGATACACAGTCAAATTCCACCACTTTATCTTCATTAAGGAAATGTAAGTCTGATAAATGATGAATAAACGGACAACACTGAATAAAACTTTTTATTAACTTTATGGTTAACTTATTTACACTTTCCTCGCTCTGACTCAGGCTCTTCTTTTAAAGATAAACGTGCACCATCTGCTACACATGCATTGATATCTCTACGTCCACTGGATTAAAATGGAGGCGCTGTCTTTTATTTACCCGTTGCCATGGTGAATCGTGGAGTCGGAGCTCCACTGATGATGGCTTTTTATTGTCGGCTTAACTCAGAGTGAACATACTCAGAGTTGACTGAACTAACTCAAATCAGCTGTTCTGGAACCGGTAACTCAGAGTTTCCCATCTCAGGGTAAATCAACTCAGAGTTCAGGGTTAGACTCAGGGTTTGTTGAACCTCCTTCAACACTCCTCAACAATCCTAATATGAACTGTTTCACATGAAACCTCAAATGCAAGACACTGATTGCATGAGATTAAATTTGTCTGTATGAGTTTGTAAATGGCAGCCCGTGCCCTTATGTAGTGTGAACATACTATTTCTCATCAAACTGTGATAACTGTGATTAAATTCAGTATATATGTCTGCCATATGTTGCCACCCTTCAAAAATTCCTGCACCCCCTCTTGCCACCCCATAAATATTTTTCTAGATCCGCCCCTGCTGATTATAGGGCTAATGGAAGTTCATGGGGATCACCAAAATTAAAATCAGAATTACCACTTTAAGATACATTGTCTGGTAACCATGAATGTGTGCAAAAATTTGGGCCAGTCCATCCAGGCCTCTTCTTCTCTTGTGTATCTCCTTAGGCAGGTACTGGATAGTACAGTGGTTACTGCTACTGACACGGGAGGTCAGGGTTTTGAATCCTGGCCTGAGCGAACATCATCCAGTAAGGGTCCTTGGACAAGACTCCTAATGCTATACCTGCCTTCCTACCTCAGATATGAGCGATTACAGATTACAATACTGAGTCATACCGGCTCCAACGTCACCCAGGGTAACAAGGTGTTAACAAGGTCCGTGTCAGTTGCTTGGGAACCAGGGCAATCTGATGACAAATGGCTTACTGGAACAAGACATACATGGGTATATACATATATACTGTATATATATATATATATATATACACACACGTGTGTGAGTGTGCACACAAGTTTAATTTTTGTCTTGTCTGACCACACTATGTTCCTCTAGTAATCTGCAGACTTCTCCAAATGTTGTGTAATCTTAAAACAAGCTTCTGGGCAATACCATGTTTTGAGACCACACCTACAGTGTAGTTTGGACATAGAAGCACCATGGTATGGGGTTGTTTCTCTTTTCATGGTAACAGCAGAATCCAAATTATCAAAGGGGAAGCTGAATGGAGCCATGTTCCAGGAATTTGATGTGTTAAATCTGTTGCCATCCACCAGGATGGTGAGGATGGGATGCAGGTGGACCTTCAGCAGGACAACAATCCGAAACATACTGCACAAGAGAGTCCACTAGTTCCAGAGGTATTAAAAAAGGTGTTAGAATGGCCCAGTCAATCACCAGACTGAAACCTCAAGATCAGATCAGAATCTTGTACATTTAAAGTTACAATGTGTAATTTACGTGGTTGTTTATTAGCAAATATCAGCTATTGCTTTCATAAATATATATTTACCAAAGTGTAATGCAATTCACATACAAATGGAAGCTTTCTCATAGGCTTAGAATGATTTCTCTATATATACACAGGCAGGGCGCGGTCTGCTGGAGGCTGCCCTTTTGCGTCGCCATATTTGAATACAGTGGTCGAAAGGGATATACGCGCTTCGCCTTTCACGTTTACCTAGAACTTGCCGTTACTGGAGACAGTTAAGGTGAAGATCAATTCGGGGTGCTTCTGCGTGAACCTGCTTTGTACTTTTATGATTCTGTCGCACTTTAAATGGAGGACCACACATATGTTTTGCCCCGTAAGAGGGAAACCACGCCACCAAATAAAAGAAAAAGATCAGAGAAGCGAGGACGGGACAAAACGCGAGTGAATATCGGCGTTGCTTATTCCAGATGGAAAGAACTCCTGAAGGAGAAGGATTTCACAAGGGATGTGGAGGTTGCCTGCTTTCTGCTAGACAGGTAATTCAATCTGATATTTTAAAATCATTTTGGCTTCATGTTTGCAGCTACTTTTCCCTCTTGTCTAAGTTCGAGTGACGGCTACGTTTACGTGCTAACGTTATCCTAGCCTTGGCTAACGTTATCCAGAGCTACAGCTAAATGGTTAGCCTAGCCTACAGCTTACAGAGCTACAGCTAAATGGTTAGCCTAGCCTACAGCTTAATCTGTTGATTCCTCTTGCGCTGCTGCGAAGGCTGCCACCCTCTCCTCCTCCTCTCCCCTCTGGGTAGCCGAGATACACCTCTTCGCCTGGCCGTACCAGCACCGTCTCTATCCCCTCGCCCCCTTCCTCTCGCTGGTCTTCCTCCTCTCCCTCTTCCTCATCTCCCTGTGTCCTGTGGAAGAACACTCTGGATATATATATATATATATATATATTATAATCGTACCAACCTATATTTGACTATTACATAAAACGTGTTATTTTAGCATTACTGTGCTAATGTTTGCTCGTGTTACCAAAACAATTAGAAATAAAACACTCCTAACATATATCTCACAGATAACCTATATCTCACTGGTAAGCTATAACATATTGTAACATGGTTTAGATTCCTAAATAAATATTCGCCTCATCGCTAGATACTCCTGAAAAACTTGAAAAAGTCTGCTGTCTGCGCAAGGCTTTTTGTCCTACGAGGCCACCATCACTTACCCAACGGGAGTGAGAGCGAGTGAGCGCTGCAATGTAGAATTTGACTGCTGATGTCACTGTTACACACTGGGGCTTTAAAGACTGTCTGTGGGAGAATGGACCAAAATCCCATCTGAACACTGAGAGATTAATTTCTTCATACAGGAAGCATCTTAAAAGCAGGCATTGCAAACAAAAGCTTCTTCAACAATTATTAAATACATTTTAGTTGGTATGTTAAATCCTTTTTCCTGTGTTCCACTTGATTGTGCATAATTTTTATTGTCATGTCATGATTTCTTTATCCCTATGGGCATAGGGATGGTTGGACTGTAATCTATGTATGTGTTTGTGCTTGTTTATGGGGGAGAATGAGAGAGAGTATGTGCTGCTGGGCAAAACCCTGTTGTGTATCTTCATGTCTTGGCGCTCTTGTTCTTTGTTTTTCTCTGTCAGTTTGTTTTGTCTATTTTTAAATACCATGGTCATCAATTCATTTCTATTCTGTATATTGCAATGATTTTAATATTGTTATCCTTACCTGCCCAGGGACTACGGGTGGAAATTAGCAAAGCTGCTTTAACCTGGCTTAAGACATCTTTTCTTGTTTCTATAAGATTAATGTTTATTTGTGCATTGTCCCTGTTTTAAGTAAATAAATTTCCAATTCCAATTCCAAAATCTGTATAGTTTCATTGAGTCAATATCAGTGTCTGGTGTAAATTCCATGTTAAAGCAATGTTGAAGCAGGAATGTTTGAGGTGGCAGGAGCTGGACAGGTTATAGGTTGCTGGGGTCAATATGCAGGTAAAGGTCCTGACTTTCTAAAAAGAAAAGTTGCTGTACAACTTTAGCCAGGTGCTGTTCTTTAAACAAAATCAACAGAGACACACTATTGCTGGTTTTCAACATCTGAAAAACTAAAGAAAACTTTGTTGAAAACATCTAAAAGATGTGCAGGCAAAAAACATTAAAGGCTCTCTAAGTCTTCCTAAGCTTGAAAAGTTTTTGCCACATACAGCAAACATCTTCTCATGATCCACTAGCTACATATCCTATATATGCTGTGAAAAAGTCCGGTCTCTGTAGGCAGCCCAGGCTTCGCAAATGGCAACAAAAACATTTAACTTCTGTTTACGTTCAACAATGTTATCAAACACAACGGAGCTAGCTCGCCTTTTAGCCTCATTGTAGCCTGTAGCTCTAACTGCCTGTCTGGGCACCGCGTTCACCTCTGCGCGCTTGAGCGAGACCGTGAGACATGGGCACCGCATTCATGTGTGTGTGCTTGCTTTCGCTGGTCTCGCGCTGGCTGGTTGGTGCAGCCTAGATCACAATGTTTTTGTTGCCATTTGTGGAGTCTGGGCTGCCTGCACAGACCAGACTTTTTCACAGCATATTCAGAGGACATGTAGCTAGCAGATCGTGAGGAGATGTTTGCTGTATGTGACAAAAACTTTTCAAGCTTAGGAAGACTTAGAGAGCCTTCAATGGCTGATGTGATAAGGGAAATATCAACACTCTGGGATGGTCAAAAATTGAGCTTTACATAAATTTAAGCATTGTGATGCGGACAATGTTTTGGTGCAATACTTGCTGTCAGTTAACAGTCTGTGCATGGGAAGGTCAGGGTTCAGATCTGAAAAGTCTGTTTTCTTAGTTTTATAGTTTATCTGTCAGTATTTTTTATACTTTGCAATGTTTGTGTTACTAATTAGGAGTAATCTCGCCTCTTAATTAGCTCCAAACTCAATGGCAAATGTGCTAATATATACATTAGTTGTCTACGAATTATATACTGGCTTTTTATTAAAACACAGCCAACTCAACACACACACACACACACACACACACACACTTCCACACAGTCAAGCAAAGAAACAAGTCATCTGTCGTACCACAGTACGTATTAATTTATGCTACAATACAGTTGGTTCTCAGTGCTTGCACAGTTATACACATCTGAAAGGCATTAGTTAATAAAGTGAACTCTCTCCTCCATCAGCACAAATTAATTAAAAGCAGCCTTAACATCACACTTAAGCCATACTACATAGTCCCTGCTGCTGTGTGTGAGTGTGTAACTATTTGTGAGCACTTTCCACTACATTTGCACATGTACAGTAATGTAGATGTTGAGTATTTAGCATGCAAGCATTATTAAACCATGCATGCTATTGTTGTTTGGTCTTCTTTGCAAAGTCAATTTAGGCGGTTTACAATCAAGTGATTACAAGTACTCAACACATACATATATATACATATATATACATATACAGTGGTGTGAAAAAGTGTTTGCCCCCTTCCTGATTTCTTACTTTTTTGCATGTTTTCCGCACTTAAATGTTTCAGATCATCAAACAAATTTAAACATTAGTCAAAGATAACACAAGTAAACACAAAATGCAGTTTTTAAATGAAGGGTTTTATTAATGAGGAAGAA
>NC_065522.1:23215466-23242659 GCF_006386435.1 Epinephelus moara | reverse complement strand
ACAGGGCCATGTAGCTTTGGATTTTTTTCTTCCTCATTAATAAAACCCTTCATTTAAAAACTGCATTTTGTGTTTACTTGTGTTATCTTTGACTAATGTTTAAATTTGTTTGATGATCTGAAACATTTAAGTGTGGAAAACATGCAAAAAAGTAAGAAATCAGGAAGGGGGCAAACACTTTTTCACACCACTGTATATGTGTGTGTGTGTTCTTTGGTCAGCTCCTGCACAGATGGTATGGCGTGCCCTGTTAGAGATGCACAACTTAATCCCTCAAACACATGGTGGGCTTAATCAGTGTGTGTGTGTGTGTGCGTGTGTGTGTTTATGTGTTGGAGGGGCTGCCATGAGAGTACACAAACTTATTAACAAATTAATATTATATATGTTTGTGTATGTGTATGTACGTATGTATATATGTCTTTGGTTTTTCATATGATGAATTCATAAAAGAATTAAGGGCTGGTTCACACACTGCATTTCACAGGAAAATAAAATAAATTGTTTTCCAGTTATATTTAAACAGCAGCAACAGGACCTCCCTAATACAGACAAAAGGTCCTAAAATTCACACGTTGGGTCTCAGAATTTAGGTCAGCTTGAGCATGGGGGCCAGTTTGTTGTAGCATCCGTACAAGTACTCTGAAACATGACAACCTTTTCAAATGAGCATCTTTATTAATTTTTTGGGACAATCATTGTTTTGCCACCTGCCAGTAGGATTGCCTGCAGTCTGTTGTCAGATATTATATGTCAATATATGCAATAACAAAGTTTGAATCCCATTTCATTTCATTTTCATATCCATGGCCAGGTCACGGGGGCAGCACGCTGAGCAAAGTACTCCAGACGCTCCTCTCCCCAGTGACGCTTTCCAGTTCCTCCAGAGGTATCCCAAAGCATTCCCAGGCAGAGTGAAATATATAAAATTTTAAAGTGTGTCTACTGCAGGGCCTTCTACCAGTTGGACGTGCCTGGAACCCTCTAACAGGAGGCACCCAGTAGACATCCTGATCAGAAGTCCAAACCACTCCAACTGTTTTGATGCGAAGGAGCAGCGGCTCTAGTCCAAGCTCCCTCAGGATGTCTGAGCTCCTCACCCTGTCTCTAAGGCTGAGCCCAGCCACCATCTGGAGGAAACTCACTTTGGCTGCTTGTATCCGCGATCTCATTCTTTTGGTCACTACCCAAAGCTCATGACCATAGGTGAGGGCTAAGATGTAGATGGACAAGTAAGATCAGTTGAAAGCTTTGCCTTCTGGCTCAGCTGTCTCTTTACCACGATGGCCCAGCACAGCGTCCGAATCACTGCAGATGCTGCGCCAAAATGCTGATCCATCTCCCGCTTCATTTTACCCTCACTCGTGAACATGACCCTGACATAACTGAACTCCTTCGCTTGGGGCAATCCACTATTTACTCGCAGAGAACCATAGTCTCAAACTTGAAGGTGCTGACTCTCATTCCAACAGCTTCACACTCAGCTGCAAACCGCCCCAGTGCATGCTGGAAGTCACGGTGTGATGAAGCCAACAGAACCACATAATCTGCAAAAAGCAGAGATGCAATTCTGAGGCCTCCAAACCGGATCCCTTCCCTCCCCGCAACTGTGCCTTGTTAGATGCCACGCTCAGTCAGCAGTCTTCACTTGGACTTCGTCGTGACTCGTGAGGTAGGTAAAAGTAGCATTTTACTTCTCAAACTAACATTATATTAGGCTGCGAGAGACTTTCTGTCAGTGTAATAACGTCACATTTGTATATTTTTGTCATAGACTGTGACTTTTGCGAGGCTAAACTTGCTAGCTAGCGTTAGCTGCTGAAGTTAATGCTAACGTTATCCTCAAACTTGTCGAGTCATGTGGCTTCTCTTACACACTTCGCGCATGAAATTAACATTATACTCCTCTTTACTTCTGTTTCTGTGTGTCTTGTAAGTCAGTTAATGTTAGCCAACACTATTTCTTGCTCTGAAAATATATTTACTGAACGTGCGCTGTTTTCTGTTTGCTCGGCAGGCAAGGACGTATGGAGGACGGTCGGTAAGCTAACGTTACCAGAAGCGACACGGTACTTAGGACTGAGGGAATGTCAACGAGTTAACGCTTCATTTATTTTCCTACAACGTTGGTTAAGATAACCCATGTTTGAGAGACTGTTTTTCAAGTAAATGGCGGAGACACGGTCGCCTCAGTTGCTAGTTAAACCTAACTGTGCATTCACACCAANCGAGAGACTTTCTGTCAGTGTAATAACGTCACATTTGTATATTTTTGTCATAGACTGTGACTTTTGCAAGGCTAAACTTGCTAGCTAGCGTTAGCTGCCGAAGTTAATGCTAATGTTATCCTCAAACTTGTCGAGTCATGTGGCTTCTCTTACACACTTCGCGCATGAAATTAACATTATACTCCTCTTTACTTCTGTTTCTGTGTGTCTTGTAAGTCAGTTAATATTAGCCAACACTATTTCTTGCTCTGAAAATATATTTACTGAACGTGCACTGTTTTCTGTTTGCTCGGCAGGCAAGGACGTATGGAGGACGGTTGGTAAGCTAACGTTACCAGGCGCGACACGGTCGCCTCAGTTGCTAGTTAAACCTAACGTTACCCTAGCTAACAAGCAAGCAGTTGAGCTGGAGGCAGGCTAACACAATAATGTTAATGTGAAACTGTTTATGAGTTAATATTATCATGGTGGGAGAAGTACGTCATTCAGATCCTTAAGTAAAATTCTGTAGTGTAAAAATGCTCCATTAGAAGTTAAAGTCCTGAATTCTAAATGTAAAGTAAAAGTAACGTTACATTAGTATTATCAACAGAATATACTTAAAATATCAAAAGTAAAAGTACTCATCATGCAGACTGTTAAATTGTTTGGTTGTATCACCAACACATGCATGTAAGAATAATTTTAATGCTGTAGGTAATTTACATCGAGCCAGTTTTAGATACTTTAAGTTGATTCATTTCATAGCAATAGTACTGCATCATAAAATTTATAAAGCACGTTTCACACCAAGTGCATAGCAAAATTTATAAAGCACGTTTCACACCAAGTGCATAGCAAATTTTGAAAGGGCAACAATTAAATAGGACATAGAAAAGGGAGTATTATCGTATATTATTTCATGTAAAACCTTAAAATCTTCATCTGAAGAGTAAATAAAGCTGTCAGATAAATGTAGTGGAGTAGAAAGTACAATATTTCCCACTGAGATGTAGTTTAGTACCTCAAAATTGTACATGCATTTTAACTCTCCTGTATCATGTGCATTTCAGACATCCCACTTGCAGAATCATCAAAGAGCACAGCTGACTGCTCAGACCTGACAGAATTTGGAGACCGCTCCAACCTGACCGAATTTGTGACACTCACACCTTGTGGTAGGCAGGCTTTTAGTAAATGTTTATCATGAAATACAAAATGGCCATCTCGTCTAATGGGGCAAGTTGTTTTAGGTGAACTAAACCTTGAGAATATCGGACTGTTGACAGTATGCATGTGATCCTCAGATTTTACACTCCCGCAGCAAGATGGTGAAGAGCCTTCCTCCCCAAGTCTGACAGATACATTGTCCCTCTCGAGCAGTCTAAGCAGCAAATCAAGTGAAGCTGGGTGTAAATAGATTCAACCTGTCATGGACAGCACCCATGCAAAAAATTTAATCTTATTACTTACATACACTTTGTTCTTAAGTTGGCCTTTGTTCAAAACTAAGCTTAAACAAATTGGGATTAATGAACTGAAAAAGCATTGCAATTGATGATCTGTAGATTTCGGTAGTGGATTTGGTTAAAAATGTCTTATTGTTGTTGTTAATTGTTGTTTTGTATTTTATATCATTTGTATTTAGGCAGTGGAGCAGATTCTCACTTCTAAGCCAGCAGGGATGACTGTGATCAAAGAGTATGAAGAGACCGGGAGTTTGAAAGATTCCACCCAGCGTTTAATGGTGAACATCATTATGGCTCACATGCGCGAAAAGGAAGGGTAAGAGGCGTGATGTTAATAAAATGAAAATCTCATTTGTAGACGGGGCGAGAATCTTATCACAATCAATACTTTTGCTTTTGCAGGAGAGGTGTACTTAAGGCAACAAAGGAGTTTCATGGCCTTGGGATTGTGTCGCTCTTCCCATCTTTGAAGGACCCATACTCAAAAAAGGGATATGTGAGTTTGCATTGTAACTGTAGTGTGAAATAATGATGGCAGTTACATTTTGGTTTGTAGACCTTTTGTGTATGCAGCACATATGCACTAGGGCCATCAAACACTTAATATTGTCTGCACTCCAACCAGAAGTACTCTTCTATTTTCAGGAACATTTCTATGACATTCAGAGCAACAAAGGCTTTCTTGAGTGGCGTGTCAAGACTGTGCAAAGCCAATCCAGAACCACATCTACATCCCATAACAGAGTGGCGCTAAAAGGAGGTCCCACATCATCAAGAACATTTGGTTCCACAGATGACCAGCAAACAGGAGATGACTGTATGGAGGCCATGTCTCTTCTTCACCACACCACTGATCGTGACTTAGTCTTCCAGAAGATGAAAGAAACATTCCAGTATCGTCAACAGATGCTCCATGACCCACAGCAATCTGCAGACATACTTCAAATGTTTCCTCGTTTCTTGGACACGAAGGGACTGGTAGGCAACAAATATGAATTTGAAAAGCAATCAATTCTTGATTTACTTTCAGTGATTGTAATGGTAGTCCTTCCCTTTTTTATCAGATTTTGCAGGACTTCTTGTTGATGTTTGGTCCAGAGACTGCTTCCAGATTCCTGGGAAAATGGGACACCGGATTTAAAGACAAGGTCATCCGAGAGGCCAGGACCCTCAGAGAGACGTCTCTCCTGAAAAAACTGCTGACATCTGCCCTGAATGAAGAATCTGACACTGCCGATGAGCCAGGTAATATTTCAACAGTCATTCATCATTAGTTTAGTACTTAATTGTCAAAAAATCTCAACAGTTTGCAGACAAAAAGGAACATTTCTGATATTTCCCAAAAGACCTTTGCTCTGCCTTTGTAATTATAAAATTAACTAATTAAAAATAACTTAACAATGCATTTAAATAACACATTGACATTATTTTTTACTACAAAAAGGATGACTAAATGTAATTTCAGCTGGACTTTGACATACAATTTGACAATCATCTCTGGCAGTATTATCCAGGGTTCCCACAGTCATGGAAAAGTCATGGAATATTAAAAAGTAATTTTCCAGGCCTTGAAAAGTCATGGAATTAAGTAAAATCACCAAATGTTTGGCAAAAGTCAAGGAATTTCAGTAATCATGGGCACTCAAGCTCCATTTTTCATAAAACATCCTGTAGGACCTCTAAAACTTCTTCTAGTACCCCTAAAACCGTCTCCAGGTCCTTTAAACCTCCCCCAGGACCTCAAATTTCCTCTCTAGGGGCCCTAAAACTTCCTCTAGGACCCCCTAGGACTTAAAATCCTTCTCCATGACCTCTAAAACTTCCTCTAGGACCCCTAAAAGTTTCTCCAGGACCCCTAAAACTTCCTCCAGAACCCCTCAATCTTCCTGTATGACCTCTAAAACTTTCCCCAGGACCTCTAAAACCTTCTTAAAGTCATGGAAATTACACTTTGGGTTTTTGAAAATTCATGAATAGGTTTTGAAATTTTGTCTGTGAAAATGTGTGGGAATCCTGATTATCTATATCCTGTATGCTGAGTATCATTTTGCAGCTCTTCATTGAAGCTCTATGATGTTTCTACTTTGTGAAATATTCAAACTCAAGATTCAATTTCACAGCAGTGCTATTTAATCAAGGGGAAATATTCTCGAAAAACAGCACAAGTTTGTAATGACTGGCCCACTCTAGCAGTGAGGATTAAGAGTTTAGATGAGTAGCAGAAGATGAGGTAACCTTGTCCTCCACAAGGCAGAAATGTGAAGACAGACATTCTTAAGTAAATTGTGTTATTTACACTGTCTGCAAAGTGGGACAGCGACATGGCTTCTCTTCTTGTCTTGCTGCATCTTCTCACTCCACAACGGAAGGAAGCGGCCCAAGAAGATCAGTGTCGGAGAGGCAACAGATCATCTGGTGAAATTTCAAAAGGTGTGTCAATACGATCTACTTCCAAATATTGTGGTTCTTGCAACATTTTTTTAGAGTAATGGCTTATATGGAGATGCTTGTCTTTGTGTTTCAGTCCTGCCAGAGCCTTGAGGATCACCTCATGACCACTGAAGGAAACCCCCAGCCATATCTTCTGGCCTCAGGGACTTCAAAAGCACAGGTTTCCACCTTCTACATAGTCTTGGATAGAAAACTTCTTCCATGTCAGCCATGTACATCCTTGGGTGCATTTGATGAGCTGTTCAAGTCCCACTTTGTGTTCAGTGTGAAATATGACGATGCTCTGTCCAGTCTGTACACATTTTTGCAGACCACGCTGTACAACATTGATATAGGCACAACAGAAGAAACTCCAAAAGTCAAAGAGCTGCGAGCAAAGCTGTTGAACAAGCAGTAATTAGCTCATACAACGAAAATGTTGAGATGTTTCCTTTGTGCTTCATCCTTCAATACAGCTTTACTTTTGTTCAGGCACCTCAAACTAATTCATGGAATGTACCCTGGGAAAAATTTGAGACTAAAATGTGGTCAAGTAGGATGTTGCTTGCAATTCTCAAGTTATTCTGGATTTAGAAGACATCTGATTAAGATACATGCTCCTACTGATAACACGTGTACCTCTTAAGACATTTCAAATCATTTGATGCGCAGATGTCAGATTCACATTTTTATGTTGTGTCAGAGGGTTGTATTTAATTTATCACATTGTTGACTTACTGTAATCTATATGGAATTGAGCCTTGCTTTTATGTACATGTTTATGTACTTTAATTACAGGTTTAAAGTCCTGCAGTACAGATATGTTTTTTTGTAATCTTGTCAGATGTCTGTGCAGTGCATTTACAGTATACAATGTTTGCACTTTCTGCATTTTCCTCTGAAGATTTTATGCACTACAGTACATAGAGATGTGGTGTTGACATTGTTCTTTAGTTATATATTTTTTTCATGAAATATCTACATTTCTTTTTTATTTACATACATTATTTTTTTGTCATTTATTTGACCACACAATGTCCCAACTATTTAGCTGCCGTTAAAGCAGTTTGTTTTAAATGTTTTAATTAGGGCTGCACAAATGATCAAATTTTCATCGAAATTGCAATATGGTCTATTGCATTGTTCAAATCGCAGGAAGGCACAATATTTGAATGTGTGTAAAAATAGCATTTTAAATGAAATATTGTGCTGCAGACATGTCCTGGCCTACACATCATATTCTAGACTTAACACGTTATCTTTGTTTGGTACAGATACCTACAAAAATCACACACACATATGTTTTTAATTGAAAATAAGAATAATGATGAAATTATCATTTTCTCTATCACAATGCAGTAGCAGTCAAAATAATTGCAATTAGATATTTTTTCATTAATGTGCAGCCCTAATGTAAATGTTTGCTTTAAGATGTTTACACTGATTCAAAATTTTACTTGTCATATTACAAGTATCCACACAGCATTGTTGCACTGTTTTTCAAATAAAAATGTGTGGTAATCAATGTTTTTTTTGTAGTCATTTTCACCTAGAATATTTTGTAGTGTTTTGAAATATTAACTCCATAAGTGCTAAATAAAACACACTTTTTAGTGTTAACTGTTAACACTATCAAAGAGTTAACATTAAAATAAACTCAAGGTGAGAGTTGTATTTACCCTACATGGGAGTAGTATTTTAACTCCCACAAGAGTTCAGTTTTAACTCCTGAGAAGTGTTGAAAGATCAACTCTGAGAAAAGAGTTACTTTAACTTTTCCCTAGAGTGTATTCAATGGTCTCACATGTACACTCAAATATAGTTGATATAAACTCACAGAGAGTTTATTCCAAAGGCCAGAATTTGCTGTGTGACCATGAATATCAACAGAATCACCAACAAGGGACAACCCCAGTGGTACGCCGAGTATGTGGACACAGCTCTCACTTTTGTTATACATGGACCAGATGGCTTGTATCAATGACCCCTGTACCCCATAATCCTGCAGTACCCTTCTTACATGGTTTTAAGCTTTCTCCAAGTCCACAAAACACATGTAGACTGGATGGTCAAGCCCCCATGACCTCTCCAGCAGCCCTGCAAGGGTAAAGAGCTGGTCCATTTTTCCATGGCCAGGATGGAATCCACATTACTCCTCCTGAATCTGAGGTTTACACATTACGCATAAAACTACACATTTAAAGACTATAACATATACAATTAATATAAAGAGGTTCTTTGAGTTTTTATGTTCTGGGCTACTGTAGAAACATGGCGGGCACCCAGGCCAGAATTTTAACTAATTGGTACCATCGAAGGTGGCTGATTTTAGTTGGTATTTAGTTTGGTATTTTAAGAAAGTCTACATTTTAACACAAAATATCAGCAACTGCATTTCATTTTGTGTCCAAACAAGAACCCTCAGATCTTACGCTGCCGTTTTTTAGAAGTTCCCAAAGTCTCCCACAAGAATTCTGGTGAAGCTGCTTTCTGTTTTTATGGCCCAAAACTCTGGAACTCCCTCCCATTAGATCAGCAAACTGCCTTGGAATTAAAAAAAAAAAGAAAGAAATTAAAGACCCATCTTTTTAAATCAGCTTTAAATTTGACTGTTATAAATGTTAATGTTATGTTGTATTGTAACCAAATTGTTTTTATTTACTTCATTTTTCTCTCACTTCTTGCTGTAGTTATAGTTGCCATATATATTTTTTTTTACCAACATTCTTTTTATTGTTATCACACCATAACAAAGAAATACAAAGAAATACAATTACATGTCTTGAACAAACATGTCAACCCCCCCACCCCCCGCCCCCAAATTATTCCACTTCTTGGTTGGGGATCAGGTTAGTGAGTTAGTCCATTTTAGTCCATTGTATAGGAAAAAGATTTAAAAAAAACCCCAACATATTTCTGCAATATTAGGTACTGCAAAGTGCCACTGTTCACATGTCCCCAGGCTTTTCCATCACATGTGACAAATCTGGGGTCCGTTTCACTAAGCAGGTTTAGTGAAAACTCTGAGTCTGTTAACCCTGAAATGAGGGAAACTCTGGGTTTTCCATTTCAGAAAGGGAGATAATTTAAACCAGAGAGAGAGGAGTAACTCCAGCCCATTTCAGAAAGAGAGGTAACTGAAGCCCAGTGTCAGTTACTATGGCAACTGACTCTGTGAACCTAACCTGGTCGGGAGCAGGTTTTCTTCAATGAACCTCGAGTTTCTAGCTGTCTCCTCCCTCTTACGCCACACACGCAGTGTGATTCATTCATTCATTAGTTTAGTGTCGCGTGGGTTTCAGCGAGTTTGATCATCTGTCTTCAAGGTAAAGTTGGATCCTAAAGTGTATTCTAGTTCTAAATCTACTTTTTTCGACCATGGCATGTCCGTTCTTGAAGGACCCTGTGGACGAAGAGGCAGTGTTACTGAGGAGGGAGTTACGCATTCGTCGGGAGATTATTCACAGGCCCAGAATTGACGTATTATCATTTCCAGAACATTGTCTTTTTGAACGGTACCGTTTCACATCACAGTCCATCATTTATATCCATAACCTCATCCGTCATGACATAACCAACGTCACCAACCGTGGACGTGCACTTTCATCTACCCAGACTCTTTGTGTTGCTCTTCGTTTTTTGCAAACGGGAGTTTTCTGTATAATATCGGAGATGCAGAAAATATCAGTAAGGCCACTGTCTGCAGTGCTGTGAGAAAAGTGTCCCTAGCTCTGAAACGTCTATTAAACTCTTTTGTTGTATTCCCTGGACATAAACCTGTGAGGGTCATCAAGGAGGAGTTCCACAGGATTGCAGGTGAATGATGTAGAAATCAGTTAAAATTTATGATTATAAATCATATTCAGAACCTGTTACCACTCCGACGGCCCGCCCACGGGCCCAGAGGGTATTTAAACACAGACGACGTCATTTACACAGCATGTATGTTACGTGAGCTACTCATGCCACATATCCCTGGAAAGCTATGATTCTTGTGATTCAATTGATGCCAACCATTTCAAGATACAATCATCACAGCAGGTACAATCAACACCTTTGTCAGACTACAAACAAACAAACACACAGTTACAAAGCTGACGTGACTCAGCAATGAAGCCTCATAGTCATCCTCCTGTCAAAAGTATTTCCACAAACATGGTCTTGTTACATTCACAAAGGTCCAGTCGATCGAATCCAGTAAAGTATTTAGTCCAAAACACATTATTATTCCAATAATATCCACAAATGCCCGCTGCCTCGTTGGACATGCGCCAGTCAATATCAAAAAACTATTTCTCCTTGTAACACCGGCTTACATGCGAGCTCACCGCCGGTCCTGCATTCAAAATGAAGCCTGCACTCTGAGCTTTCGATTGACACCTCATATGACCAGTTAGGAGCTTCCCTGTCCCATCTACAGCCTGCAACAGCCAACAAGAGCCTGTGCTGAAATGAAGCTCCTGCCTCCCTTCCAGCATGTATAACCTGAGCCAATTGGAACCAATTGGTCGGATGACTGACACATTGTATAGCCAAAGAAATTCTGAAAACAACTATGCCGCTTGACGTGACGTCATCAACGCTGAAACCGTCCGTCCCGTGCATAACGGAGAGTAGTGAATCGTGCGTAATGCGCTCAGGATGCACAAAATGCGGAAGAGCGAATCCGGTGAGAGTTTGACGGTGATTTACGGAGTTTTAGAGTTACAAATGGCGAAAAGGATGCCAAAAAGTAAATACACTGCCAAAGAAGCTGCAGACCAGTGCAATGGGCGTGCAAGTGATGACTCAGAGGACTAAGTATCTGAGGAAAACAGTGAAATCTCGTCTGATGACTCTGTTGCAGAGGAAATGTTTCTCAGGGGAGAAGACATTACTCTTGACAAGTAAGTATTTGATCATATTATAACTTATATTACATTATATTATAATATTACGTATATATTGTATTATTTTGTCTATATTATGACTATATTATGTGTTATTATACGTATTACTGTAATGAATACAAAGTTTGTTTTTAGTTTTGTGTGTGTCTGTGTGGCCCCCAACCCCTCCTGCAATACTAGAATACAGAAAAGATGGAAAGTAACTTATATTACATTATATTATAATGTTATGTATATCTTGTATTATTATGATTATATTATTACCATATTATACTATACTATATTATACTGTAATGAATATAGAGGGGTGTGTGTGTGTGTGTGTGTGTGTGTGTGCCTGCACTTACATTTCTATCTTTGTGGGTCCCCANGTGTGTGTGCCTGTGTGTGTGTCCTACCCCCCTCTGTGTTTCACTGTGCAAAACTGTAGAATACAGGAAAGATGGAAAGTTTTGTAAATAACTAACTGTTATCCATATCCATATAAATTTTAGTTTATGCTTCAGTAACTTTTTTTCAGCAATATTGATAGTGATTCTGGGTATGGGATAGGATACCTCTAAGTGTCACCTTTCATTAGAGCCCAGAATTATGACTGTACGTTGAAGCGTTCAAAAGTTATGCCCTTTTATCCAGCTATGTGACCATGGTTATCCAAGGGTCCTTTTGGAGTCTCCAAATGGCACATTTTTGGAAACGCCTGGACATACCCTTAGAAAAACATGTGTAAAATACTAATTTTCTGTAGGATTGTTATCACATTTGAACTGGGACTAGGTAAGGCTTCATGTGGTGGTCCCATTGTGTTTTCCAGCTAAAAACTCCCAGCTACACTCATCTGCAGGCATCTTTTTGCAACAAAAATTCAGGCGAGAATAAAAAACCTTCTACTTCAGTGTGTTCAAACTTAGATTACTCAATGACAGTAGCATTTACAGTGATCCTTACAGTTTGGGGAAAAACTTTAGAGTGTTTCCTTTCAAAAGAGACCAAAACCATCCATATACTTCAAACAGTTCAAGAACAGCGTTCAATTTACTTTGGGTACGCCTTGGATAGGCATTTTAGGCGAAATTTACAGGAATGGCAAGTTAATGACATGGTGCTGCAACCTCAGACTGGGACTAGTAATTTTAATTTCTTTTAGGATTTCCCGGTGTGATAGGGTACATTGATGGAACCCACATTCCCATCATTGCTCCTTCACAAAATTAAGGAGACTATGTGAATAGGAAGTCCATTCACAGCATTAATGTGCAGGTAGATTGACTGTCTCAAAATTTCAGATTGTATCACACTGCAAAAACTCAAAATCATACCAAGAATATTTATTTCTTATTTTTAGTCAAAATGTCTCATTTCTAGTCAAAACAAATCACACCTAAAAGTAACTTGTTTTTAGACAATTTTCACTTGTTTCAAGCACATTTTCACTTGAAAAATAATTAGAAAAATCTGTCAGTGGAGCAAGTTTGTTATTTCTATTTATTTCAATTGAAAATGTGCTTGAAACAAGTGAAAATTGTCTAAAAGCAAGTTACTTTGTAGGTGATGTGTCTTAAATGTTAAGACATTTGATTTGATTAGAAATGAGAAATGTAGACTAGCATCTAACATCTGTCATTCTCTGCACTGTCAAGATCATATGTGATGCAGCCCACATTATCACTAATGTGGAGGCCAAGTGGCCTGGGTCGGTACATGACTCACGGATGTATCGTGAGTCTAATATCAGCAACAAACTGGAACATGGTAAGCAGCCTAAAGTTTTGCACAATTTCTTGTCTCCCTCCTTTAATGCACTCAAATATATCCACTATACATTACAGGAGCGTTTGATGGCTGTCTGCTGGGTGACAGGGGTTACCCATGTCAGGCAACTCTGATGACCCCTTACCCTGACCCTGACCCAGGCCCTCAACAGAACTTCAACCTGGCCCATTGCAGGACGAGAGCCAGGGTGGAGATGACCATAGGCCTGCTGAAAGCCTGTTTCCAGTGCCTACGTCATCTCAGGGTAACACCTGAGAGGGCCTGTGACATTATTGTGGCATGTGTTGTTCTCCATAATATTGCCACAATTAGAGGAGAGCAACACCCTGCCCTACAAATGGAAGAGCATGATGACGACCCTATCCACCCTGCAGACATCCAGGATGGAAGATCATATGCCATAATCACTTCACTGTTTAAAATAGCAATCATCACCACCCAGAGCAGTCAAATAAACAGAAAGACAAATAATTATTTTTTTATTTTATTGTAATTAGGGAGGAAACTATCAGTAACAACATCAAGATTTTACCTCTGTAGGCCTCTCAGGCTCCCTCTCAGACACTGCAGAGAAGGCAGCAGACATTGTGGTCCCATCATCTTCATCATCCTGTGAAGATGAGTGTTGTGTTTCAGTAGGCTATACTTTAAATAAGGCATAATCTCTGGATTACTGGCTACTTACAGTTGAAGTGGCACAAGGATCCATTAGACCGAGTACACCTTCAGAATCTGTTGGGACAAAAGAAAAACCCATGAAAGGGAAATGAACATTGAACTATAGGCCCAAAAGAAGTTGGAGGCCTAGGCCTATTACATCTTATCAAGGCTGGTGGCTCCTGTGTGACTGTGTCCAAAGATGAGGTTAGGTTAGGTTAGGTTTTATTGTCCCCAAGGGAAAATTCTTTTCCACAGCACTATACTTGTTGGACTCAGCATAAAAAAACGATGACACACATACACCGACACCATCAGAACACATCGCACTGGCGAGCAGCACACAAAAAGCAATGACATACAGCATATAAACATGACACAATCAACGGGGCCTGTTGTTTAGAGCAGCAATGGCTGCGGGAATCAGGCTTTTCCCGAAGCGAGCCCTTCTACACCTCAGCGTTTTATACCTGCATCCTGAGGGCAGCAGGACAAGATGTTCGTTTAGTGGGTGTGTGGAGTCCTGTTCTATTGCGGTTGCGATACGTGTGATGGCCCTGTTATTAAGTTCAGTGAGGTTGGGTGTGGGAAGACCGATGATTTTTGCGGCAGTGCCAGTTATGTGTGTGAGTTTAGTCCGGTTTTTGACAGAGAGCATGGTATAGAAACAGGTAGAACAGTACAGTAGGATGGATCCCTCCAGGGATTCCCTCTGCGACTGGCCTCCCAATAGTCTGACTCACGGCCAGCTCCTCTGCCTCTGTAAGACGTGGTGGTGGTCCTCCGCCAGTTTTGTGGGCGTCTGCCCTCTTTCTGTTGGCTGAGTAGAAGTCAGATGTTGCTTTTAATAGGCCTAATTTAACAGGATACAGGTGAGGACATTTATGTGTGTGAAAAAAGCATTATGTTGGGGATAATGCACACTGAAACAGCCGCTGAATGATATTTACTGGTAAACATGATTAAAAAGAGGCACCCCGACTATTATGCTGAAGTCTTACCTGTTTGAACAGTGTTTTTATATTTCATCTTGAGCTGCTTTCACGTTCTTTTTTCGCCGGTGGGATTGCATCTAAGTGAACTAAATTTTAGCTTTAACAACATGCCACCTGTTTGCATCTGTAGCCTAATATTATTGTGATTGCATAAATGTATAAAATAAATTTAAACTTATGCACTGACTGGAGCAGTAATTTTCTCCCACGCCGGCTCCCGTTCCTTCGCTGCTGCAGCCGTGTTACTCTTCTTCCTGAAAACAGCTTCAAATTTGCTGTATGAGCACATTAAAATATCCAACTCCAGAGGAGTGAAAAATGCAGACCTTTTCTTGTTGCTTGTTGCCATGGTGAATCGTGGTATCGGGGCTCCATTGATGACGGCTTTTTAAAGTCGTGGTGCACGCGCTTAACTCAGGGTGAAGAAACTCTGTGTTGATTGAACCGATTGAAATCACCTGTTCTGAAACCCATAACCCAGAGTTTCCCATCTCAGAGTTACTCAACTCAGAGTTCAGGGTTAGGCTCAGAGTTGTTGAACCTCCTTTCTGAAACGGACCCCTGTTCTCAATACATAGCAAATGAATGGATCCCAGATCAACAACAGATCAACATCATACATTAACGGTAATCCGTATGACACAATGAGACAGAAAGAGAGACACAGAGAGAGAGACAGAGAGAGATGCAGGACAGAGGGTAATGATAATAGCTTACAACAACATTAATGAAAATAATAATATTATAATTATAATTCCGGCTATTGTGGTACAATATGTTGAAAGTATATATTAATATCTGATAGTATACATATGTGACAATAATCATATGTGTATAATAACAGTAGAAGTATGACTGATGATAACAGCAGCAGCAGGATGCATCTGGCAGGACCATGGCAGCAGCACAACCACACACGTCACACTATCCAGGCAAAAAAAAAAAAATTGAATTGAAGTAATAAAGGCTGTAGTACTGTGTGAGAGATGGAAAACACTGATATATAATGTGTAGATGCTGTTTCAAATGGAGATTCTGCTGCTATAATCTGTCCTTTAAAGATTGTAACCACTCACACACACAGGCTTGTGTCTGTCAGAGTGAAGCCATTGTTATGCTGATTAATGAGCTGTATGTAGTTGAGGGAGAGACAAGGTGACAGCCCAAGCACTTTAAGATGCGTTAAAATGTCTCAAACTAGTCCTTCCCATTCCCAAACCGTGGGTCCAATCATCAATCTGATCATACAAGCAGAGAGATACACTCGTCCCGAACACAGACATATAGTTTTTAGGTTTGTGGAGTCGTGAGTTAAAGATGTGTTGGTCCTGATCTTTTCTTCCGAAGATCGTCATGAGGTTTTTTTGTCTCGTCACCTTTGAGCGCTTATAAAATCCAAATTGTTCGAGTAATGACAGTTATTCAAAGTTATTAAAAAATTTGTTCAGCAGGGCTGTTCAGCTGTCATGTGTGCGAGTTTGAAGCCGATATGATAAACGGTGTAGGAGGAAATATTTTTTGAGAAAGATAATAAAATGACATCTTACTTTTAAAGGGCAAAGAGCTCACTTCCTATTGGATTTAGGTCAGGGGTGATTTGTAGGTCTTGATGAGACGAACAAGCCAGCTTTGGTTTGATCTTTCTACGACATTCCTACGGGCCGCAGTGGCCATTTAAGTGTGTCTAGGTGGCGCGAAAATTGTCAGGAGGTTTTATGGCACGTCACCTTTAGGAGCCCACAGAATCTAAACCGTTCAAGTAATGAAAAAGTTGTTCAGAGGATTTGTTCAGCAGGGGTTGCTCTGTCATTGATAGGATAAACAGTGTAGGAGAAGACATTTTTTGAAAAAGTTTGAAAAAGCGCATTTTTGAGGCAAAATCTTACTTTGAAAGGGCAAATAGCTCACTTCCTGTTGGGTTTAGGTCAGGATTGCGTGATTTGTAGGTCTCGATGAGACGAACAAGCCAGCTTTCGTTTGATCTTTCTACGAAATTCCTACGGGCCACAGCGGCCATTTTTGTGTGCCTAGGTGGCTTGGTGGCGCTAGAGAGCCCATTTTGGCACTTTTGGGGTTAATTTTTTCATTTCATCAAATTCTTTTTTTTTTTTTTTGAATATTTTATTTATAGCACTTTTTTATATATACAGATACAGTAAATAACTTACAAGTACAAAATCAAAAAGACAGGACAATTTACAAGTCCCACCGATCCCACCCAGCCTCCTTCTTCCCTCCCTCCACCCAAGAGACAACAGCACCACAAGGTGTTTACACAAGACAGAAAAATAATGAAATAAAAGAAATAATAATACAAAAACAAAACAAAGACAAAAAATAAGACAAGGGGAAGACAACAAATGGTTTGCTTAGATATTAAGATTCCACTACTTTACAGTAGTTCTACCTATACCTTTGCCAAGACAAAGGGGTGTATCTGTGAGCAGTAAACGTCCATCACATTCTAAGGTGTAACAGCACTGGGCTCCATATCTTGAGGAACTTTTGAGGGTTCCCAGACAAATCATAACTCAGCTTTTCCACATGTAACATACCCGTTAGTTCACCAAGCCAAGTTTTAAACCGAGGAACAGAGTCAGATTTCCATAACTTCAGAATGCACCTTTTAGCGATCATCATACCATTCACTAGGGCAGTGCATGCATCAGTGTCCAGATGCTTCAATGCATTGGAATAGCTGAACAAGGCAGTCTCTGGGCCCGGAGATAAGTTCACATTAAAGACAGTTGAGTACCATTGAAATATAGCAGACCAGAAGTTATGGAGGTTCGGACATGACCAAAAGAGATGTGTTAGTGTACCATCAGCACCTTTACATCTGCTGCATAGGGGTGGTGAGTCCGAAAATATTTTATGAAGATTGACCTTGGAGTAGTGTAATCTGTGGACTACCTTGTATTGGATCAATTGAATCTTGGCATGAACTGAACAAGACCTTATACTGTCCAAGGCTTTACTCCAGGTGTCATCATCAATTTGAATATTTAATTCCTCTTCCCAGGACCGTTTTATATTATCAGTATTTGTGTCCAATTCTCCAGAGAAAATGCCCACAAAATCTGAAACCAAGTGTTTTGACTCCGGAGGGCTCAACAAAGATTTAAGCAGTGGGTTATCTTTCAGTAATGTTTCAAATGATGGGATATTTTGTTTCACATAATCTCTTAATTGTAAATATCTGTAAAAATGAGTTCTGGGTAGTGAACATTTTGATCATAGTTGTTCAAAAGATAGGAAGGGCTTGTCTATGTAGAGGTCTTTTATAGTGATTATGCCCATTTGGCTCCACTCCTTAAACATGGAATCAGTCATGGAGGGTGGAAAAGCATGATTTTGCCAAATTAGGGAGTGTATTGACAAGTCTGGGAGTCTGCATGCTTTCTTGATTTGGTTCCAGATTTTCTGGGTGTCAGACAGAACAAAGTGACCCCTCGCGTACATCTTGGGAAGCCTTGGAGCAGAGAAAAGAATAGCAGGGAGAGATGTTTTGGAAATTAGGCTAATTTCAATGGCCAGCCAAGGTGGTAAGTTCGACTGGTCTGTTTCCTGTTAGCACTGTTGCCATGAAGTCAAGACTGTAGTATTAGCTGCCCAATAGCAGTGTGAGAAATGTGGTAGCCCTAGGCCTCCCAAGTCTCTGGGCTTCTGAAGGTGTACTTTCAAGATTCTATGTGCTTTGTAGCCCCAAATGAATGGCATAATTAAAGAGTCTATTGTTTTGAAGAATGAACTGGAAATTAAAATGGGAATGTTTTGAAAAAGGTGCAAAAATCTAGGCAGGGAAACCATTTTGACCGCATTTACCCGGCCGATCATTGAAAGGGGCAATGTTCTCCACTTTTCTATGTCATCTTTAAGTTTGTCTAGTTTTTCAAGGTAATTCATTTTGAGGTCACCTGTTTTTTTGATATTTTAATGACCAAATACTTTACATAGTCAGTGGTTAACTTGAATTGGAGTGTAGATAAACAAGTTGAGTCTAAATTTGAAGATACAGGTGTAAAATCACTTTTTTGCCAATTGATGGTAATGCCAAAATCCTCACATAAGGATCTAACAAGCTGAAGAAGATGCAGGGTAGATTGTTCAGGGTCGGATATGAAAAGTACGATGTCGTCCACATAAAGCAAAATCTTATGATCAACCCCTCCCAGCCTAATTGGTTTAATTAAATTATGTGCCCTTATACTGATAGGCAGCGGCTCGATGGCAAGCGCGAAGAGAAGTCCTGATAACAGGCATCCCTGCCTCGTGCCCCTAGAAAGAGGGAAGGGGGGCGATTTGTCCTGATTAGTAAGAATGGATGCTGTTGGCGTGTTATATATTAGACGAACCCAAGAAACAAAATTGTCACCAAGGCCAAATTTCTCTAAAACTTTTAGAAGGTACTCCCACTCAACCTGGTTGAACGCTTTTTCAGCGTAGAGACAAATAATAGCTTGTTTTGATGATTTGGAAAATTTATGAAACATTAGATTCATGACTCTCCTTACATTGAAGAAAGAAAACCTGTTGGGGATGAAACCCGTCTGATCTGGGTGGATGATAGTACCAATACATTTGTTGAGCCTAGTTGCTAATATTTTAGTAAATATTTTAAAATCAGTATTAAGCATAGAAATTGGTCTGTATGATGAGGTATTAGTTTCGTCTCTGTCCTGTTTCAGTAAAAGTGCAATGTTAGCAGTGTAAAGCGAGGGAGGAAGCTTCTTCGATTCAATTGAGTGGGAGTACATTCTGAGCAAAAAGGGTGCAATCTGTTTTGCAAATTTCTTAAAGAACTCAATACCTATGCCATCTGAACCACAGCTTCTACCACTGGGCATTGAGTTAATGGAATCCATGATTTCTGTAAGAGATATACTGGCATTCAGTGCTTTACATGAGTCAATATCCAGTTTTGGGATGTTTAATCCACTTAACCATGCTTCAACGTTACCTCTAGCCTTGGAATTATATAGCTCCTCATAGTACTCTTTAAAGTGGTTATTAATCGACTTTGGGTCTGTAAGTAAACCACCAGTGCTTGACTTTATTTTGTGAATGGCCCTGCTGGCTTGCTGACCTCTAAGCTGACGAGCAGGTAGCGTGTGCGGTTTATCTCCGAGCTCAAAGTATCGCTGTCTAAGTCGGAGGATTTGATCACTGACCTGTCTAGACAATATTGTGTTATATTCATATTTCAGGTTGAGTATGTTATGTAGTATCTGATCATCATTAGTATTTCAGTATGACACTTCAAGCTTAGAGACCTCGATGTCGATGTCCTGTAAGCGTTTCTTGTGTGATTTTCTTAAATTGGCTTCATCAGTGATGACGTGGCCTCGGATGACAACTTTGAATGTTTCCCACAAAGTGGAGTCTGACACTTCTGGAGTGTCATTTATTTCAAAAAATTCTTTGATTTTGTCAGCCATGTTTTTACAAAAGGCCTCATCACTGAGCAATGATGGATGTAGTCGCCAAGAGAAACTTGGTTTGGGTCTATTTAGATCAAGGACAATAGAGGTCAGGGCATGATCGGAAATCAGAATATTGTGGTAGCTTGAGCTCGTCACAGTGGGCACAAGTTTAGCATCTACCAAGAAAAAATCGATTCGGGAATAGGATTTATGGATGTTGAAGAAGAAAGAGTACTCTTTGTCAGCAGGATGTTGAATCCTCCAAATGTCAACTACATTGGTAAAAGAAATAATATTATTCAAAGCTATAGAGGCATTAGAGGGAGTACAGCCTCTGCTTGAAGACCTGTCAAGATGCACATCAAGGACTAGATTGTGATCCCCTGCAATTATCAGGTTAGTGTTAGACAGGTCAGGCAGCCTGTTGAAATTTCTACGAAAGAAACCTGGGTCATCTAAGTTCGGCCCATAGATGTTTACTAATGTTACATGCATGGAATACAGATATTCTGCCACTATAATAAAACGACCATTTGGGTCATTAACAGTTGAAATGTAATCAAATGGTGTGTTTTTTTTTTTCATATAATAGCTACTCCACAAGCTTTACTTGAAAATGTGGATTGGTATATTTGAACCGCCCATCTGCAACGTAAGAGATTACATTACAAAAATGCAATCTTGGTCACAGGTTTAAGATGTCTAGCTCACAGCTGACAATTTCTCCACATTTGCTTGAGATACTTTCAGAGGCACTAGCTCATTTCCTGTTGGATTTAAGTCAGGGGTGTCAGCACGTGATTTGTAGGTGTTGACGAGACGAACAAGCCAGTTTTGGTTTTGTCTTTCCATAACATTCCTACAGGCAGCAGCGGCCATTTTAGTGTGTCTAGGTGGTGTAGAAATTGTAGTAAAATTGGAGGTTTTGTAACACGTCACCTGTAAGAGTCCATAAAATCTAAACCGTTTGTGTCATGAAAAATGACAAAGTTATACAGACGCTCTGTTTAGCAGGAGTTGGCCTGTAATGTGTGTGTGTTTGAAGCCGATACAATAAACAATGTAGGAGAAGATATATGTTTTGAAGAAAGAGGATTTTTGAGGCGAAATCTTACTTTGAAAGGGCAAATAGCTCACTTGCTGTTGGATTTAGGTCAGGGGTGTCTGCATGATTTGAAAGTCTCGGTGAGACGAACATGCCATTTTTGGTTTGATCTTTCTACGACATTCCTATGGGCTGCAGTGGCCATTTTAGTGTGTTTAAGTGGCGCTAGAGAGCCCATTTTGGCACTTTTGGAGTCAATTTTTTCATTTTATCAAATATTTTGCAAGTCCTGACATGCGTGCCAATTTTGGTGAGTTTTTAAGCAGTTTAGGGGGTGAAATTCCAGCTCAAAGAGACAGCGGAAGAAAGAAGAAAGAATAATTAAAGCTGCAAGCAGCTGTGACCGGGCCCTCGCTCTCCTGCGTCTATGCGGGGGGCCAGCAGCACGCATCACTGAAGCGGTTATGTGAAAACTCAGAGTAAGTTAACCCTGACGTGGTGTGACGTTTCATCTTCCTACTCCAAAAAACCCCTTATGGGAAGGGTATGTTGAAAATTTCAAGGGGGCGCTATAGAGGCATTTTGTCACCCCCTATTTGCGACGCTCCTATCAGATGTATGAGCTCGCCATTTTTGACCTGTGTATCAATTTCATGTGAATATGATGTCGCTGAAGCCATCAAAAAGCCAAACATATTTGGTGGCGAGGGCAATGTCATAGTAGCCACACCCCTTGACATAGAGAAAAGCTTTTAATAACTTTTGATCAGCATGGTCTCAGGGGCTGAGGCTGTTGAGCAACCAGGGGCTGCGGGGAGACCCGGAGCCGGCATGGATTGGTGGTGTAAATGTGGGGCTTACTGGCCACTTTATTAGGTACACTTGTGCAATCTAATACAAGTCAATACAACAGTTCTGCCACACATTCTACGTTTACAAAGCTTTTACTTTTTCAGCTTTTGTCAGAAAGGTGATTATTCGACTTTATTATTGAAGTCGTAGTGGGTGGTGTTGGTGTACTGGATTGCAATATATTTAAAAGTGTTCCTAATATTTTGTCCTCCTCAATTACACAAAATTAGGAGGCCACCTCAGTACACCACCACCATTCACTATGACCTCAATGATAAACAAAGCAGAGTCACCACTTTCTAGACGATGACAACAATAACCGAAAATTTATAAGCTTCAGGGAAAAAATCATGGTTTTGTCGTTTTACTGGATTGCATTAAATTACACAGGTGTACACAAAGTGGCCAGTGACTGCATGTTACATACAGTACATACATAATACAAATACTGTATTTTTTTAATTTAAACAGCAGAAATATTTATGTGAACCTGTCTTTACAGTAAAATGAATATTTTCTATATAGTATTACAAAGAAAGTACTGTATTATTTATAGTAACAACGTTTACATTAACAGTAAAAATAGTTTTTGGTGTTTTTGTAAATCACCAATATTTACTATTGACTACACCACAGTGTACTAGTTGTCCTGTGTCTTGAAACAGTGAATCATCTCATCCTCTGTCCCATCTGCAGCCACCGTGATGCCACACACCTTACAAGACAACATGCCACAAATTAATTTTAAAACTAGGCTACATTCGTAATAATGACTTTTTATCTCACAATTTTGATTAGGAATAGCAATTTATTTTTTCCATTACTTCCGAAAATGGGCTTCCATAGTTAAAGATGGTTACACACCCTAAGCAGGTGTCATATGCCAGCTGTTTCCAATTGCCACACAATAAATAGAACATGAGTCTTTAAGCTGGTTAATATTTTGTGTGTGTGTGAAGACACGGCCTGTGTTTACATACTGCACTAGCCTTGGACTAATACGTTCATTGCATGAAACGAACCCCGTTTTTCGTTTGGGGGTTCCTGGTCTCGACCGATTCACGTCTCCATAAACGTTCAAATCAAACATGTAATGTACTAACCGCATAGTCACAGATTTCACACTTACTACCAACGTGCAATACACCTCCCAACCGCTAAAGTGGCGCTGTGGCGCAGTAGAAAGCCGGTGCACTCATTCATTGCAGGACGAAGAAGGGGTGAAGAAAATTTCAAGACATCCCGAGATAAAACGCATGTTTATTGAACAATAACGGATATACAAACACACGGCAACCCCCGTACACCTGCACGTGCACGAAACATAACACAATGCTCTACAACAGACCATGGAGTCAAACATTAGTCCACATTAGCTCAGCGAGTGTTCAACCACCGGCATGTCTCGGCTAACATCGACCACCGAGAATGCTCCCGGGAGTTAGCCGAGTGCTAACCAAGTCAGATGCGCTATACACACATTAGAGGCTGAACGCTTATAACGCTAATAAACCACAAATTATAAGTTACCTAAAGCACATCGGGATAGCGTGGTGAACGTCAACACACAACCATTTATTAATAATTCAGCCGTAACAACTGTGTGGCACAAACTCAGTGATTTGGTTATAAATAATGTAGGGCTCGGTTCGGGTTCGAACAGAAATATGCGGCCGTGCTGCACTCTAACACACACACACAAACACACGGAAAAACATTATCAGTTTATAAAAAAAACCCGGACGCACCGGACGGGATGTGAAAAGTGGACATGTCCGGGCAAAAGAGGACGTTTGGTCAGCCTAACGCCGTTAACGTTACCTAACACAAAGAGAAATGTTAACGGCTCGTTTCTCCTCTGACACGCCACATACCTGCGTTCCGCCACGGCTCGGTTGTCCAGGTACTGGGCAGTCATGACACCAGCCAAAGAGGAAATTACTGGACCTGGAGACGGTAAGCCGTTATCTTGCGTTTGTCAGCTGTTCTCATGTTCCCTCCTTTTGTGAAGGTCTTGTTGCCATCCTCTGAATACCAGGCGTCATATGCCCCGCGGCGTATTCCCCCGACATTTGTTTGGAATATTTCAAAACGTCTAGCTTGAAATGAACACTGAAGTTGCGTCTGGTTGCAATCTTATCTGTTTACAATCAGCTGAGAGTGTGCAACTGCGCATGTGCGGTCTCTTGTTTTTATGACGGTAGCGTCAGGAGCAGCCAAAGACCACCTGGTGGCAAGATAGATATCTACCAGTGTTCATAAACAAAAGAATATTGGTCATGGCTGAAATAAAGATAAAGATAGATAATTATGTACAGTTAATGCGTTCAAGGTCTTCTGACTCTTTAAAAGTTGACATGGTGTGTCTAGCTCAAAGTATGAGGGACAAGAAGACATTTTTCCAAGTTACTTCCATTCACACTAATTAGACTGCCACCAGAGCGCCACCTATTGGCCGATTTGCACCGAATTTTGCACAAACTCTCATCGGGCCATGTAACACAATCAGCAAAAGTATTGTGGTAATCGGACTGTATTTGGTCAAGATATGAAAGACTGTCTGTTTTGAAAACAATGTGCAGGAATTTCTTGTTTTATATTTTGGGCGTTTCTTGGACAATCAAAATTATTTTAATAACTTTTTGTCAGAAGGGTCCACAGATGCTTCATGCAAAGTTTGGTGCAAATCAGTCAAATCGCCTAGGTGGAGTTCGAAAAAGTAGGTTTTTCATTTGTCGCAATTTAGCGAATGGAAAGTTACCGCGAAAGTGGGCGTGGCTTACACCACACAATTCAGCTGAACACGTAAATAGAAGGTTTAAAAATGTGCGACATATTATGTGGGAGTTATTAGCCAAAAACGCTTTTACATTGAAAATAGCGCCACCTGCTGGTCATTTTTGGTATGTGAGTTACAGGGGCCAGTCTATACCACCCCTATCAATTTTATTTCCATGAGTGTTATGGTGTTGGCACAGTGCCAAATATTAAATTAGACGGCCACCAGAGCGCCACCTAGTGGTGGATCGGTTCGTCCCTTGTCAGATATCCTCAGGAGGGCATTGATAATAATTATACCAAGTTTCGTGTTAATCCGCCCAACCGATGTTGAGATATAAAATACTTCAATTTAAAAAGCGCCACCTGGTGGTCATCGCCTGACATTTTGCACAGAGCCTCAGGGGCTCATGGGGAAGAAGAAAGCAGAGCTTCATGTCATTCGGATACACCAATGTGGAGATATGCAGCACTTCCTGTTTACAACAAAATCTGCAGGAAGTTGTTATTTAATAACTTAAGTATTGTTTGGAATATCAAAATTCTTTTAATACATTTTTGTCGGGATGGTCCACAGATGCTGTGTGCAAAGTTTCATGCCAATCGGTGAAATTGCCTGGGAGGAGTTTGAAAAAGAAGGTTTGGGACATTTTGCGAATTTGCGGAAAAAAACGGTAGGCGGAAATGGGCGTGGCCTATACCACAAGATTCAGCAGAATTCACTGAACGTGTGGATATAAGGTTTTTGAATGTGCGACAAAGTATATGGGAGTTATGAGCCAAAACGCACTTTCCTTAATAATAGCGCCACCTAGTGGTGGAAATTCAGGACGACAATAGATTCTAAGATTTTTCGCCACGTGTGACTTATATTCCAAGGTTGGTGAATTTTGGTGTATGTTCAGGCAGTGAAAAATACAATCATATGGGCAAAAGAAAAACAAAACAAAAAAAAAAACATGTATATATATATATATATATATATATATATATATATGAATAATCGGGAGAAAAACAATAGGGACCTTGCAGGCCTCCTGCTCGGGCCCTAATAATAATAAACAGCGCGATTACGATAGGGTCCTCACGGACGACTTCGTCGTCGCTCGGGCCCTAATAATAATTAAAGCTGCAAGCAGCAATGAACGGGCCTTTGCAGTCCACGCGCGTCGGGGGGCGTGCACCTAGATGTCTTGTCAGCTGTAATAAATTAAAAAATAAACGTTATCTCTTACTTACATTTCCAGTATACAGGTAGGCACCCAACCCACGTATGTATTTTTCCAAAAAGTAGAAGCTGAATACACGCCCAATAGTTCAAGGTCTTCTGACTCTTTAAAAGTTGACATGGTGTCTCTAGCTCAAAGTATGAGGGACAAGAAGAGGTTGAAAGTTGATGAGTTTTGAAGAGGATCTGAAGATTTTCCAATTTACTTCTATTCACACTAATTAGACTGCCACCAGAGCGCCACCTATTGGCCGATTTGCACCGAATTTTGCATAAACCCTCATCGGGCCATGTAACACAATTAGCAAAAGTGTTGTGGTAATCGGATTGTATTTGGTCAAGATATGAAAGACTGTCTGTTTTGACAACAATGTGCAGGAATTTGTTGTTTTATATTTTGGCCGTTTTTTGGACGATCAATATTCTTTTAATGACTTTTTGTAAGAAGGGGCCACAGATGCTTCATGCAAAGTTTGGTGCAAATCAGTCAAATCGCCTAGGAGGAGTTCGAAAAAGTACGTTTTTCATTTTTCGCGATTTAGCGAATGGAAAGTTACCGCAAAAGTGGGCATGGCTTACACCACACAATTCAGCTGAAATCAGAGAACACGTGAATAGAAGGTTTAACAATGTGCGACATATAATGTGGGAGTTATTAGCCAAAAACACTTTTGTATCGAAAATAGCGCCACCAGCTGGTCATTTTTGGTGTGTGAGTTAAAAGCGCCAGTCTACCACCCCTATCAATTTTATTTCCATGAATGTTATGGTGTTGGCACAGTGCCAAATATTAAATTAGACGGCCACCAGAGCGCCACCTAGTGGCGGATTGGTTAGTCCTTCGTCAGATATCCTCAGGAGGGCATTGACAATAATTATACCAAGTTTCGTGTTAATCCGCTGAACCGATGTTGAAATATAAAATACTTCAATTTAAAGCACGCCACCTTGTGGTCATCGCCTGACATTTTGCACAGAGCCTCAGGGGCTCATGGGGAAGTAGTAAACTGAGTTTCATGTCATTCGGATACACTAATGTGGAGATATGCAGCACTTCCTGTTTACAAAGAAATCTGCAGGAAGTTGTTATTTAATAACTTGAGTATTGTTTGGAATATCAAAATTCTTTTAATAACTTTTTGTCGGGAGGGTCCACAGATGCTGTGTGCGAAGTTTCATGCCAATCGGTGAAATTGCCTGGGAGCAGAGCATTTAACTTTCAGATAAATCAAAAGATAAGTGTTTGAGACCTACTTCCTGTCACCACTAGCTAACACTATGAGTATCAGGAAATATGGTCATATAAATGTTTTCAGGGCAGAACTAATATGAATCATCTGAAGTTTGATGGAGATCAGAACATTTACGGCAACAATATAGCAATTTCCTGTTTCATGGCGAGACCTCAAAATGAAACCCTCTGCAGCATGTATTGACACTAATGATA
>NC_065522.1:23211919-23214498 GCF_006386435.1 Epinephelus moara | reverse complement strand
TTTGGCCAAAATTGGACCATGTATGCTGGAGTTATAAACTACTTCCTGTTTAGTGGCGAGACCCCTAACTTTGACGCCATCCCACAGTCACACGCATTGACGAAAACTCAAGCTTTTGATAACTTTTCATTTTCAAGGTCTGGGAATGGGACAGACCAAGGTTTGAAGTCAATCGGATGAAGTCTCTAGGACTAGTTCGTTCATTTAGGAACCCTGTAAATGGCCAAAAATGCACCAAAATTGCACAGTAAATTCAAAATGGCTGACGTCCTGTTGGGTTTAGAACATGCCTCCAAGAAGCTTTTTTGTACGTCTCTGGGCGTTACATAAGCCTGCCGAGTTTCATACATGTAGGTTAAACTGGCTTCAGGGGCTGTTTCCTCAAACTTTTGTAGAGGGCGCTACTGAGCCATTTTTTGGAACTCGCACACGTGACCCTTAAAATATCAAATTTTTCACCAGTTCTGAGATGTGTGCAAAGTTTCATGAGTTTTCAGGTATGTTAAGCCTCCCAAAAAGGCTATTAATTTGGAGGAAGAAGAAGAATAATAATAATTAAAGCTGCAAGCAGCGATCAACGGGCCCTCGCACCTTAACGCAACTCGGGGGGTGGGCTGGCAGGACGTCTTCTGACGTGTCAGTTCATTTCTGTCAAAGTTAGACATCGCATGCAGGAGTGACTTTGCATATCTTTGATACAGTGCTGGAATGACATATTTCACAGTTTGTATCACTTCCTCTTTCCACTAGAGGGAGTTGGAGAGCGCAGTAATCATACATCATGTTTTTGTACATCAAATATACACCACAGCATTTAACTTTCAGATAAATCAAAAGATAAGTGTTTGAGACCTACTTCCTGTCACCACTAGCTAACACTATGAGTATCAGGAAATATGGTCATATAAATGTTTTCAGGGCAGAACTAGTATGAATCATCTAAAGTTTGATGGAGATCAGAACATTTACGGCAACAATATAGCAATTTCCTGTTTCATAGCGAGACCTCAAAAGTAAACCCTCTGCAGCACGTATTGACACTAATGATATGTCATGTTTGTGTACATCAAATACACACCACAGCACTGAAATTTCAGGTTAATCCAAAGGTAAGTGTCTGGTAAGAAGTACTTCCTTTCACCAGTAGGTGGTGCTATGACTATCACGGAATATTGTCATATAAATGTGTTCAGGGTGGGACAAATATGAATCATGTCAAGTTTGGTGGACAACAGACCATTTACTACAAATTTATAGCAATTTCCTGTTTCATGGCGAGACATCGCAAGTAAACCCTCTGTAGCGCGTGTAGACACTAATGATACGTCATGTTTGTGTACATCAAATATAGACCACAGCACTGAAATTTCAGGTGAATCCAAAGATAAGTGTCTGGTAAGAAGTACTTCCTTTCACCACTAGGTGGCGCTACGACTATCACGGAATATTGTCATATAAATGTGTTCAGGGCGGAACAAATATGAATCATGTCACGTTTGGTGGACAACGGAACATTTACTCCAAATTTATAGCAATTTCCTGTTTCATGGCGAGACATCAAAAGTAAACCCTCTGCAGCACGCATAGACACTAATGATATGTCATGTTTGTGTACATCAAATACAGACCACAGCACTGAAATTTCAGGTGAATCCAAAGATAAGTGTCTGATAAGAAGTACTTCCTTTCTACACTAGGTGGCGCTATGATTATCAGGCAATATGGTAATGAAAATGTGTTCAGGGCGGGACTAATATGAATCATGTGAAGTTTGGTGGAGATTGGACCATTTATGCCAGAGCTACAGCAATTTCGTTTTTCATGGCGAAACCTCAAGATTCAACGCTCAGCAGCAGGCGCACCATTCAACATTGGGCAAATCCTGTGATAACTTTTGGTCACAACGTAGTCATGCTTACATACACCAAGTTTGGAGCCAATCTGATTAAATCTGTAGGACAAGTTCGTTAATTTACAAGCCCTGGAAATGGGCAAAAACGCACAAAAGTGGCACAAGTAAATTCAAAATGGCAGACTTCCTGTTGGGTTTGGAGCATGGCTCCTGGAGACTTTTTTGTACGTAATAGAGTATTACAGGTGCCTACCAAGTTTCATACATGCAGGTCAAACCAGCTTTGGGGGCTGCTTAATTGAAATATTCTAGGGGGCGCTGTTGAGCCATCTTGGTGCATCAAAGCACAAAAATCACATCAGACAACAGGACTTGTGACCTGTGATGTGTATGCCACGTTTGGTGAGTTTTCAAGCATCCCTTGTCCCTTCAAAATAACATCGTGTTTGATGGCGAACAAGGCGGCGCCACGATGACAGCGTTTGATGAAAACTAAAAAGCTTCATTTTTAAATATCATCAAGGTCTAAGGACTTAGACTAGCAAGTTTGAGGTGGGTCTGATTAACCTGCTAGAAGAGGGACATCAAAGAATGTATAAAGTAGATTTCTGTTGCCAGTAGGTGGCGCTATGGCGGTGATTCAAAATTCCTCTGTAGATGTGTTCAGGGCTGGACTGTCATCATATGTGTGAAGTTTTGGCAAGATATTCACACGTGGAGTCAAGTT
>NC_065522.1:23190547-23208257 GCF_006386435.1 Epinephelus moara | reverse complement strand
AATCGCCAATTCCTTTCAAATTTTCGCGATATTTGTTTTAACTTACGGGTTTGAGAGTTATACCAAGGAGCGAACTTTCTTTGCTTTTTTAACTTCTTTTTAAGAGGAGCTACAGAGTCAAGTGTTGTTCGCAGCGAGCCTACGGCGCTATCGACAAAATGATCAAAGTCGGTACAGGAAACCTCTGTTACTAATGATATGGCTTGTTCGTATACATGTCATGTTAACCACAGCATGTGAATGTCAGGTAAATGAAAGAATACGTGTCTGAAGAGACGTACGTCCTATCGCTGCTAGGTGGCGCTGTACTCTATACTGAAAATTGAAATACAGATCTTTTCAGGGTGTGACTGTCATCAATCCTGTGAAGTTTGGGGAAGATTGGACCATGAATGCTGGAGTCACTAACCACTTCCTGTTTTTGGCGACGCATGGACATTAAACGCCTTGCCACAGTCACACAGATTGACGAAAATTTGAGCAAATTTGAGGTGGGTTTGATTAACCTGCTAGAAGAGGGACATCAAAGAATGAAAAAAGTAACTTTCTGTTGCCAGTAGGTGGCGCTATTACAGTGATTCAAAATTCCTCTGTAGATGTGTTCAGGGCTGGACTGTCATCATATGTGTTAAGTTTTTGCAAGATATGCCCACGTGGACTCAAGTTACAGCAATGTTTATCATTACCGTGAAACATCAAAGTTCGCCGCCAGGCCATGGCCACGCCCTTTGACAAGAACTTACAGTTTCCACAATAAATCATCATCAAGGTTTTATGCTTTTTTGACCAGGTTTGAGGTGGATCTGGTCAATTCTGTAGGAGATATTCATCACAGTCTAAAAAATGACATTTCCTGTAGCCAGTATGGGGCGCTATATTTATCACTAATTATTGACATGTAGATGTGTTCAGGGCGGGACTGCTATCCAGGGCCGCCCTGAACGCAGAACATGCGCTGTTTGTAGGGCCTCATCTTCCATGTGGGGGCCACATTTTGCGCGAGGGGAGGCATTTATGCATATGCGCAAAGGATGCAAAGTCTGTGCTAGTTGCTCCCCCCGCCGATCTCCGCAAGTGATGTGAGGACTCTCAAACTTCACCAGAGCCTCCCTCGGCATGAGGGTGAGTAGATAATGGCTGAATTTTCATCTTTGGGTGCACTATCCCTTTAAACATCCTGAGTCAACTGTCGTCAGAAATATTATTTGTTCCCAGTGAAGTGCCATCATATATAGTGACTTTCTTAGGTCATCATTACTAATTTTCACCAAGGCTGACACAGGCCACCAAAAGTTGGTGGCCACCAAAAGTCTGTATTGAGCAGGGTACAATTTTGTCCTGCCAGATGTTTGAGAGGACTACACAATATGTTTGAATGCTCTGTGGTACTTTCAGGTTGTAAAAAACTATTCTGTACAAATTGATTTCATTTTATTCATGGGATTTCATTTTGTATCATGGGTTGTTTTTTTTCATGGAGAACAAACAGTGCATTATGAGACTGACACCTGAAAGGGTAGAAAGCCATTATTGAAGGAAAGAGGAAAAACAGGGATGCACCAGCTGATTCCATACTTTGAAATGGCAGTGGATATAATGTATGAAGATTCCTGTCTGTGTTTTAGCCAAACCTTTAAGAGCTACCAAGATTTCTTCAAAAGATTTTTTAAATGTTCTCAAGTTATGATGCTGAATGCATTTAATCATATAAGCACTAATTCCTCTACAAATATTAAATATTATAACTACCCTAAATATTGCCAAAATAGGCATATAGCTGACAAAGGTGATGATTATCTATCCACAAAACAAACAAATGCTGTCATGTCAAATATTAAGTATTTATACAGTACCCTTTCAGAAAAACACAACTGCATTTCCGTGTTGCATGAATCAAATATTAATTTCAATTGATGGAAATGTGTCAAATTTGCCTCTTGCTGCTGTTATATGAAAAATCTGAGGAAATGGACATCAACGCTGTTGACGATTATTAAACAAAACAAATGGAGTTCATGTTGTAGACTTTTTGTTATTTTCTGTTGATGCTAGATGGTAATAGAGCAGAAATCATAAGTATGTATTGAAATCAAGGTTTTGACACAGGAAATATTAACATTATGATTTAAAAAGTTGTAAAACTACAGGGTGTGCCACTGTCTGTTTGAAATGAATGCACTCTGCACAATTGGAATGTAACAAGAGGTGGTTGTCCCTGACAATGTCTGATTTTATTACATCTTAATGAATGTGTGACTGTTGACAAAAATGGGGACACAATTTTAAAATGTTATGAAACATGTATGTGTCATTGAAAAACAATTTTGCTCTGATCTGGGACATTAGTAAGTGTGCTTCTGATGAAACAGGCTGTTATTTTATTTCTCCAGCTTTTAAAATGCACTCATATATAAATAAATGTATAGATATATGTGTTTTTGTCCATTTGTCATGATTCATTTGTGTAAGTGCTCAGTCATGTTTTTCTGTCATGTTTTGTTTTGTTTTTGCAGTACGCATGTGGTGATCCGGCGGTGCCGCGGCAGCAGCTCTATGAGCAGTGCTGCCAAACTACTGGTGAGCTACTACAGGTCCTGGTACGCCATGTTAGGCGCAGCAGGGCCTCACAGCAGCAGCACCAACTCCTGCAGGCTGCCCTCAGGAGGGCAGAGGGAAGGGAGAGGGATCTCCGCCAGCAGGTGAAGGGCCTCAACCAGCAGGTGGAGATCCTTCAGGGGCTGGCCTCTTTTGAAGTAGATGGTAAGTGTTTGTGCTCAGTTTTGTTTTGTATGTTACCTAAGACATGATTGTGTTGGTGTGGTTGTGTGAAAATATTACAGCATTAATGTGATTTGGTTTTTGTCTGAACCCCAGGAACCCCAACCAATACAGTTGGTCGTTTGGAGTTTCCCCCCTTGTGTGTTATTTGTTCAATAAGAATTTAACATTAAAAAATGAAGCAGTCTTCACTCATTTTACTCCAAAGTATAGCTTAAATATAACAGCACACTAAGAGCAAATATTATTTAGACCTTCACAGAAAAGTAAAAAAGATGAACATTTGAAATCCAGGAATTCACCTTATAGACAACTATGTCTTTAACAATGTGGCAACAATGTAGTACTGAGTGTTAATTTTTTTCTCTCCATGCAGATGAAGATATTGGTGCAGCTAACACTGAGCCAGGGGGCAAGCCGGAAGAGGGGAGTGTTGATGACAAATAAAATAAAATAAAATAAAATAATTTCTTTGTTAAAGTGTTTTATGTGGTTGTTAGTCACCAAATGTATTCAGCAATTTCTTGGTGAAATGTGTCCATAAGTAGATAGAAATTACAGAAAGCACATAGATTCTACAATCTGCCAGTAATATAACACAGACAATCACTACAGGAAGCTGTGTACCCATGACATTTAGCCTGCACATTACGGGATTCTACCATTTTGCATATAAAAACAATCAAAAAAAGTATAATTTGGTTTCCAAACGGACTAGGTTTATACAATGGCACTTTGTAAGCTGCAGTTCCATCAAATGGCCAGCAAGTGGCACTGAATTGAAACAGACTTGAGACAGTCACTGCAGTTTTACTCTATTTTAATTAAAGATTTGTATAAATTGATTTAACCTTTTCAAAGCTAAGCTTATTTTATAGGCCTCTGCTCGAAAATTGCATACCCATAATGAAATGAATATATATCTGCAACCACAAGGTCTATTTGAATACCTTTGGTGTCATGGTAAAGGGAACACTTGTGAGATTTGTTAAGATGTGTAAATTTCAGTATGTGTGTTATATGTGAAGAGTAAATGAAGATGGCAGACAGCACAGCAGTGTTTGGGGCATGTAAAAAGGGTTTTTACAGCCTTGTAGCCGTGGTTCTGCTGTTTAATTTGATGTGCAACATCACTATATTCTTCGTGATCAGTGCATTGTTTTACAGTGTTTGCAAAGTCGCTCTCCCCAATTGGGGGACTTTCGGGCTTAACGGGTTTTAAAATAAACATGAAAAGGTAAGGAAACAGTAGTTGATTTGGGAAATTAATTGCTTATTAGGGTAATAAAACATAATTACTCTGTTTGGTATGGTAATGAGGTATCATACCACTGCAGAAATATTGTACAAACTCCACAAGTGTTTTATGAATCCAGTATGGCAACAAGTCATTGTCTCTGTCAATAAATAAAACAAACAGCATGCAATATGATCATTGGTCAATAGATATAAAACATTTCATTCAATATTATAAGTGCTATTAAAAAGTTAATAATATACAGTCCAGGGTAAAAAGTCACTAATTAAATGGTGCAGTGTAACTGATACACTGTAAGATTGTTAATGCTATAAACTATGTCATTAGATATCAAGTTTTTGTATTGTATAATTGTTTGTCTAAAATCACTGTTTTATTGTTAGTTTTTAATATATCAAATAACGTTAAGTGTACCATTGATTTACAATTTAAACACCATGTAAACGTTAAGTGTACCATTGATTTACAATTTAAACACCATGTAAATGTATTATTCTGTATTTTAAAACCGTATGCAAACGCAAAAAGACGCAACTTCCGGAAGTGGAAGTGTAGGAAGTGTATCGGTATGTCCAGTCTGTCCCACCCCCTCTCTTATAACGCTCCTGATTGGTTGAACTGAATTTTTGATTGACGCTCAGGTGAAGCTATAAATAGGTGGCTCCAGCTCAACCGACTTGTCCATTGTTTCGTAGATTCAGTGGGCTCACGTGCGATTCAGAAAGGAGAGAGCAATCGATATTGAGAGCAGACATTGAGCGTGTTTACATGCACACTAATAAACCGATCATTATCTGATTTCTGGAGTTACCTGATAATTCAAGTGGTCATGTAAACAGCATAATTCGATAGCCTTTATCAGATAAAAGCCATTATCTGATTATGAGAAATCAGATAAACACACTAGCTTTTTCCCCAATAGTCAGATTATTCGGTGCATGTATACCCTTTAATCTGTTTTTTTCGGGTTTTGCTATTTTATACTCCCACTCCACTACATTTTAGAGGGAAATATTGTACTTTCTACTCCACTACGTTAATCTTACAGCTTTTGTTTCCTTTCAGATAAAGATTTTACATAAAATAATATATTTTTATATTCTCAGTGTTAAAATTGTCACTTTTATTTTATCTTACTTATATGTTATGCACTTTGTGTGACAAGTTTATATACAATACACTTGTATATTGCACTTCGCAGTACTTTTACTCCGAATCTACCCAAAGTATGTAAAACTGGCTCCACATTGATAAACTACACATTAGAATGCTCTCACATGTATTTGTTAATGATAAAAACAAACAGTACTGTAAGAATATAAGCTGTCAGCATGATGAGTGCTTTATTTTGCAAATATATGACTTGCATACTTTTTGAGGTTTTTCACGAATGTGAGTACCTACTGTAACAGGAAGTTTGAGTGTTATGTCATGTACTTGGGGAGAAATCCAACTGAAGGACTGAATCATGTAAACCAGGTTTATCTGATTATCAGATTATTGAAGAGCATGTAAACTCGTCAAATCGGATTATTACCATTAGCCTACCTGATTATTCCCAGTTATCTGATTATTGTGCACATGTAAATGTGCTCATTGAGACTGAGAGGAGAGATTGATTGAGAGAGAGAGAGGAGAGTTTAGAGGATTGTTTAGTGGAGACCAAGAGCTACATTTGCAGCTATTTGCTGCAATTTGCAGCTCTTTCTTTGAGCCTTTGGATTAAACTTCGGTTTTTTCCAGTTTGGATTTCCTTGAGGACTTGTGGTGGACGCATGGTAAGTGATTTTTATTTCACATAGTTGAGCTACAAAGTGTTCATGTTATGTTTGTACAGCTCGTTCGTTAGCTCTCTATCTTCATGCATTCACATGTTAAAAAATATATAATGGCGGACAGACTGTCCCACAGCAGAGCGGTTTGATAACGTTACGCATCATTTGAAAATCGCGCGGCAACTGTCCGCCGGTTTTGTTTTGTGGTGAAGCTGACTGTTAGGGTCGTGTAAGTTTGTTTTATTAAAGTAAAAGAGAAATGAAAAGCCTTCACAAACATTTGTTGTTGTATTCATTCGGTTATTGTGCAGTTTGAATGAAGTGTGTTGTAAAATGCTTTATGAGGAAAAACCTGCTGGTTAAGTGAATGGACTGTGGTACAGAGACAGCAGTTTTTTTCCGCACATTTGACTCCATTTATTAACTAACGGTTCAATTTTGACCACAACAGACCTGGTGATCGTTGGAACAGTGGAGAAACTAGCAAACACTGTCATGGTGATTTTTATTTGTTTATTGATTTTGTATTAAGTGTGTTTTATTGTGTTTAGGAGGCAACTAACTGTTAAGTTCCTTTGTCTAAATCTCTATATGGGGAAAGTGCACCAATCAATTATATCAAAGTGTTAATGTTATATCTGTATAGGCTTGACTGTTAGCTGTCTACCTTTATGCATTCACATGTTTACAACATAGCAGAATAGCGCAAAGCCATTTGAAACGCATCATTTGAAAATTGCGCTGTCCGCCTTTTTTGTTTTGTGGTGACACTGACTGTTAGGTTCATATCACTGTGTTTTATTAAAGTTAAAGAGCAATGAAAAGCTAACACAAATGTTTGTTGTATTCATTTGGTTATTGTGCAGTTTGAATGAAGTGTGTTGTAAAATGCTTTTTGATGTAAAATTACTGTTTTTGGAATGGACTTTTGGCCAGTGAAACACATTTAACCCTGTGAATTATAGATGAATTTCAACCAAAACAGAACTGGTGATTGTTGGAACAGTGGGAAAAACTACCTAATACTGTTGTGGTTTGTTTGTTGATTTTAAATTGTTTTATTGTGTTAAGGAGGCAACTAACAGTTAATGTTAAGTCTCTTGGTCTAAATTTGGTGAAACAGAGGGAGTTATGACGAAGGTGCACGGTTGTATCTATCTGTTTCATAATTAAAGAAAAGTGGTGTAACAGTGTTGTGTGTTCTGAATGTGAGACTGTCTATTTACATAATGAAAAGCATTCCAGATTCCTTTTTTAAACAATACATTCCCTTCTTGTGACAGTCATGTATCTTTAAATGTGAGTTTTACCTGTAGTAGAATATTTTCATTGTGTGGTATTAGTAGGTTTACTTAAACAGAGAGTATGAATTAATTAAAGTGTGGTTGTATGAGGTATTTATGCATAGTCAGTTTAAATGGCAGTCAGCACACCCCCTAGAGACAGCAGTAAGTAAAAGATCTGAATACCTTGATCACTGTTTCCATAGTTATAGTTGTATTTTTAAAAAAACAAAAAAAACAGTACACTTATTGTGGGCTAAAATGTCTTGTGATGTCACCATTAATCAGTCGTGTTTATATACTTTCAGATGCCTCGTGTCAAGTCCTTCCGCCGTTCTCCGCAGCTAGGAGGAGGATGGCGGAGTGCCCTACTGTGGTCTTCGGACCTCAACGGGCTGGCACCAACTCCTGTGCACGTATGTTGCCAACTAATTTCTCATTAAATGTTTTCCTTGTATGTGTAAGGTGTATAATGTTGTTGCATTATTGTAAAATATTTTTGTCTGTTATTTTTAATTGATTCTGTTGTCTTTTTTTGTTTATAATAGCCCGCGGTACTGGTTACTGCCATGCCGTGTTGCAGTGGCCAATTTCCTCGCTGACTGGATGCAGTCACAAATTGGTCATTCCAGCTGAGGCACCAGGCAAGAAGGTATTATCGTTTTAGAATTTTTAAGAATACAATTGTTGATTTAAGGAATTACATTTTATTGACTGAGTTGAGGACCGAGTTGCTTAATGCTGCTGTCACTCGGACAACTGACGCAGTCTGTGTTATGGCCCCTAGCAACAAGCTGACAGCAAGCAGAACCGTGGACGAGGCAGGAGCTGACTTCCGCAAGCTCCTTTTGAGCGCTTGTAGTCGCTGGCAAACGGTATGCTCTTTTTCTTGTAGATCATTGTTGATACTGTGAGCAATTTGGTTATATTAGATGTGGTAGAAAAATAAATGTTCTTTGATTGTAAAATTTTGAGGGGGGAAAACAGTACTTTTGTAACAAGAGGTACTGTTTTGTACAGGTCTTTGTCCAGGACTTCACGCCTCGTCTGAATGTCGACGTTGTTCTGCAACACCTCATGCGCCAAGAGTTTCGCCGCGTGGCAGCCAGCATGGGTAAGTTTAAAGTTTCTAGTCCCAGTACAGTCAAATGTAAAACAGGTTATCCTATGAAAATATAACCTATTGTGATTGTTAAAATCACTAAGGTCTTGTAATTAAGTTTGATCATAAATTTATGATTATAATAATAATTAAGTTAATGCTTCATGATTTCCCCCCCCCCGCCTCAGGTATCAAGTACTACCCCACTGCTGAGCACTTCCCCCTTGACCGCCTTGACCTGTGGAGCAGAGATGGTGTAAGTAGAATGTGTTATTGTGAAATGGCAAATAGAGAAGATTGATGTACACTTGTTTGTGTTTGATATGCAAGGCTCAGTGCATTGCTGATTCATATTTATAGTAATATTTCTCTTCTGTGAATGATTTTTGTAATTGTTTATTTTTGTAGATCCACCTCAGCGATGCTGGTGGAATGGAGATCTTGGCTCAGTTGCTGTGGGTTTCGGCCTACCAGCAACTGGAAACACCATCGCCCAAGCCTAAGGTTCCTCACAAACCGCCACCCCCTGTGAGAACCTTCGCTCCCAAGGTGGTCGTGAAGGGAGAGGTTGTCAAGCCACATCAGTCGGACCCTTTTGAGTGGACACATGTTGGCAGGGACAGGAAGGTAAGGCTTTACACACTGTTATTGTGTGTTTGAGAGTTTTTGGAAAAAAATAGTTTCCTTAAGCAGTTAACATAGTAATGATCAAAGGGTACACGTGTTAAATACAAACTATGCTATTTGTCATTGCAGAGAAACCATCCTGAGGACAACGAGCAGTCCTCTGATGAAACCAAACGCAGGATGGTTCACCAGCAGGTGTGTTATGTTTTTATTATGCTGTGTTATGATTTGCTTTTTACCAAGACAAATTTTCAGCAATGGTCTTTCTGCCTTTTATTTCACAGGTGGTGTTGAAGGAGTGCTTCATCCCACTGAATCCTGTCCGCTTCAGTACTGCCATTTTGGATGCAATGGATCGTGCTGTTCCATCACATCTGCCTACCCCTGTGTGTGACGTGTCCACACCTGTTCCACATGGCAAGGAGGTAACTTGGATGCAAATTGTATTATTTTGTTAAGGCCTTTTTACAAAGTGTTTCTTTAGTCCTGACCAGGCTTGGTAGGGTTACTTTAAAATAGTATTCTGATACAGTTACCAATTTGAATTTGAACTGTAATGGATTACAGTTTCCATTCTTTTTCCAGATGATGCAATCCCAGTACATGTAATCCATTGTATCCCCAGCCTGGTCCTGACACACAATTAGTTATCAATGTGGAGACTGTTTATACTGTACATAAGGACCTATGCCCCAAATATGTCTTCAAAAACTTTATATTTATTTATTTTTTTTATTTACTAGGTAGCAGCAAAGCCAAGAGTTGCGGCTTTCTCCACCGAGGCTTCAGCGACCAGTTCTACACGCGGGGCTGTGGTGGAGGAGGTATGTGCAGTTTGTGTAAAATGTCTAATATTTTGTGATTAAAGCATGCATACCTATTGCAGTATGAATTATAGTTTAAAAACAACACTTCAATAGTATTTACAATCATCAAGAGATACTTTTTATTGGTAGCCTGTAGGTTTCATCAAATGTACAGACTGAAATAAGAACTAATTTCATTTTAACTTTATGCAGTGTATATCTGTGTAAATAAAATACAAACAGTATAATACACACAGAAGCAATAATTGTGTATCAATATGTAAATTATATCCAGCTGGGTCTACATTAATAACATACACAACTTCATACAATATTACTGCTTGTATTGTCCCAAATGGTTCAAATTTGGCTACAGACAGTTGTGTTTTGTGTTTTTTTTTACATTATGAGCCATGTATGGAAAATCAGCAGGGAGCTGTTTCCTCCCACAAGAGACTTGCAAACGCAGTATTTTGTTTATGCAGTTAATTTAGTTTTTGTGTTGTTTTTTTCTAGGTGGAGGCAGCATCGAGCGTTGTGGAGGTGTCTTCCCAGGCTACACCTACCAGCCCTGTGCTGCCCGCTGGTCCTGCCCGTCCTATCCCGTGTGCCCGTGCTGCCCCACCAGCCAGAGCTGCGAGGGAGAGGTTGGTGCACTTACTGTGAATGATGGTTTTTTGAGTCAGCAAAGCTATTTTATTGTAATATTTGATATGGTATAAACTAGAACACTTCAATGTAATTCATGCTTATTAATAAATAGTTTCAGTTGGTAAATAAATAAATGTAACAAAGTAAAAGCAGACTTGTCGGTTGGTGAATTTGTATTTTTCCCTTTTATTGTAAAAGCCCCCTTAATTAATAACAGCTAAGACTACTTATATTGTCCATGAAAAGCTAAACGCCAAATATTAAAGAAAAGTAAAATATCTTGTTTTTCTTGCATTAAAAGCTACGTGTGGAAGTTTCTTACTCTTCTTGGCTCCCAGAGGAGATTTGTAAAGCAGCATTTTGTTTATGCAATTCATTTATTGTTTTTCTAGGCAGAGGCGACCCTGACCCTGGGTGCTGTGGAGGTGACTTCCGAGCCGTCACCTACCAGTCCTGTTCCAGTGGCTGTGGGGGAGCGAGCCGTCACCTACCAGTCCTGTTCCAGTGGCTGTGGGGGAGGAGAAGAGCCTACAGATGCAGCGCACACCACTATCCACCAAAGGTCAGACCGTTGCTAATCCTCTTCCTTGCAAGTGTTTGGAAAAGTTGCCGCCATCCATTGTTGCTGGAACTGATGTTAGAGTGGCACAGTTTAAGTTTAAGTTTAAGTTTAAGTTTATTCCTTTATTAATCCCCCTGAGGAGAAATTCAATGTTTTCACTCTTGCTTGTCAATTACACACAGGTCCGAAAGACACACACATGCACAAACAGGACTTATACATGCACAAATTGGAGAGATGTCAGAATGAGGGGGCTGCCCTTGGTGAGGCAGTGCCCAAGAGGTGAACTGGCACCTCTCCAGCCACCAGTCCACGCTCCATATTTTGGTCCGGACGGGGACTTGAACAGGCGACCCTCCAGTTCCCAACCCAAGTCCCTATGGACTGAGCTACTGCCGCCCCAGTTGACTCATAACGTGAATCCTTTGACAGTATGTAGTGTTGTGGCTGCCATCAAACATACGATTGCTCCTGTGTGTACATGGCGAGTGTCAGATGTTGATGAGGTAGGTGTCGAAGGGAGCAAGTTGGCCACGTATGTAGCTCAGGAAGCTAAGAAAATTGATGCTAAACAAAAGCAGTTGTGTAAATTGATTGAACAGCACAGTGTTTTTGGCAGGAACTGGAAAGTAGCTATTGGTCAGACAGTTTACAGGGATTTTGGGTTGTCAGAAGAGGAGACGGTCATGTGTGATAGTTTACAGGAACATTTGTTGAGGGATGGAATGTGTCTGTTGAACCTCTTTGGTGCAGTTAGTGTTATCATTCATCACCAAGATTATTCCGTGGTGGTTGATTGTGGCACACGTGCCAAGTCTGGCTTGGCGTCCAACATTGGCACGGCTGTGGTTGTTTTCAACACATGCCTTAATGACCTGATGCTTCACATCAGGAATCTAAAAAAGTCTTTAGATGCACAGTGGTATGCCATTTGTAGCATTTCTGTGGAGGCATGTCAAGCTGATCCTGACATGACATCATCATCATCATCATCATCATCACAGCTAGTGATGTTATTGCAGCAGAGGTTGAGGGTAGCATTTCAGTCAGGGGAACATTTGTAAGTGATACTTTTGAGTGTCATGATGCAGCAGATGAGGTTGTAGAGGTTGTTTCTGGTAGAGTAGCAGTCGATACTGTTGAAATGGGAAAACCTCAGGTTGCAGATGAGATGGAGTACAGCTCTGTTAGGGTTGAAAACAGTGTAAGAGGATCATTTCATCAGGGGGAAGGTCTGTTTGAATATCCAGGACTTCAGTGTATGGCCATAGGTTTGGCAAGTGTAGCAAAACATGCAGTAGATAGTGTGTTTACGTGGCAGACAAAAGATCTGGACACAGTTGTGCTTTTGGGTGATAAGTTGTACACGTCCTTGCGCAATAGCAACAAGATTAGTGGCAAGTCAAACCTGTTGTGCGTTCCTGATTTGCCAAAGCAGTCACTGATTGATGGACAGAACTTTGAGTTTGAATATGGTGACTATGTATCTGGTGACGTAAATGTTGTTGATGGAGAAGTTATCCAGGCCGGTGTACACACGTCTCTACTAAATGGATTAGAAAATATGTTTGCCAAATATGAAGCATGTTTTCTAACATTGTGTAGTAGCACATGTGTGATCATTTGTCAGAATGGACGGTATGCAGTTGTAGATTCTCATGCGCGCAGTGCTGCTGGAATGGCAGATCCTAATGGTAAAAGTGTGATTCTGTATTTTAGTTGTATTAAAGAGGTGAATGATTACATATGCAATTTGGCTGCATCGCTTAGCAGAAGGCAAAGGCTTTTTGAGATTGCTGGTGTGTATGTCTTTCGTAGAGGCACAACTACAGACGTAAGTCATTTGTCTTCAGGCTTGGTAGTTAGACAGCATGAGCAGGGTTGTAGTTCATCTCAGGAGTCAGAGACCAACAGTCAGACAGGTGTGAAACGTAAGATTTCATTCGGTACCCCTACATCAAAGAGGATAAAAAGGAGTGATATGACTGCAGTTAATTCAGATGTAGTGTTTGTTAGTGAGGTACAACAGAAAGAGTTTCAGTTTATCCCTCTGCATAGTGAAGTTGCACAAGCTCTGTGCACACAGTTAAATGTAAAGTCAGAAAAAGGTGATGTAGTATAAACGTTGGTTTGTTAGGGGCTCCATGTAGCAATGAGAAAATAGTTGGTGATGGTAACTATTTCTTTAGAGCAGTCAGTCAAGCTGTGTCTGGTACACAGAAGCATCATAGAAAAATTAGACTTGCTGTGGTTAAGCATTTGGAAAGTAATGCTGTTGCTTATGAGAATATTTTGAGAAGCGAGTATTCCTCAATGGCACAATACATTAGCATGTCAAAAATGCGCTATGTTGGTAGTTGGGCGACAGAAATAGAAATTCAAGCAGCAGCAGATTGTTTAGGAGTAAACATATTCACATTTTATGATGATCGTTGGCTTGAATATAAGTCCAAGAATAGGCAGCTGTCAAATCAGGCAGTGTATCTGGAAAATTGCAGTGGTAACCATTATGAGATTGTAGTTTGCGTTAAAGAGTTGGTATGGTTACTGCAAAGTCGACAGGTCTTGTTCTAGAGGGTACAATTTACAGCAAACTAGAGTTGTTTGTTTAGATGGTTCGAGTTCAGTTGTAAGTTGTGTAGATGAGCCTCTTGGAGATGAAAGAGAGCGGCAGTGTAGTGCATTGTCTGCTATGGATACAGATTGTGTGGTAATGTTAAGTGACTTGAGTAAAAACACATTAGAATTCAATCCTTTGTGCACTGAAGTTGCAAAAACACTTTGTAGTAAGTTTAATGTCGACTTTGAAAAGCAGGATGAACAAGGAACGTCAGTGTCTGGGTCTTTAGGTGCTGCTTGTATGACAGATAAAATTAAAGAGGATGGTAATAGTTTCTTTAGAGCAGTATCACAAGTGATTAGTGGTTCTCAGAAGAGTCATCGGAAGATAAGACTAGCCATTGTAAAGTATATGGAGAACCACAGTGAGGATAACATGATGTTAGTGGGAAAAGGATATGCCTCAATTTCAGAGTATATTAATGCTTCACAGATAAAGTATGTTGGCAATTGTGCCACAGAAATTGAAATTCAAGCAACAGCAAATGCTTTTGGAGTGGACATATTTACATATAGTGGTGAAAGTTGGCTCAAATACAGTTGTAAGAGTACAATGTTGTTTAATGAAGGGATATACCTGAAATGTGTGAATAATCATTTTGAGCCAGTGGTTTGTGTGCAACATGTTGATAAGCAGGTTTGCTTTAATTTGTGCAAAGTGGGTAATTTATTGGTGACACGACACGTCTAGAAGGATTTCAAAAGCGCAGGTTCAAAGTGCTACAAGTAACTGTAGTTCAATAGTAACTATTGTTTTTCTAAGTATTTGAAGAGGAAACGGTACTCCAAAATGAGAATAGACTATCAGGAAAATGTGTTACATAGGCATAAAGTCAAGGAAATGCATAAAGCAAAATATCAGGAAGATGTGTCGCATAGGGAGAATAAAAAGGAAAGGAGCATAAGGACATGTCAGCGAAATGTGTTGCATAGCCAGAAAGTTAAGGAAATTAGTACAAGGAAATATCAGGAAAATGTGTTGCATAGGCAGAAAGTTAAGGAAATGAGTACAAGGAAATATCAGGAAAATGTGTTGCATAGGCAGAAAGTTAAAGGAATTATTACAAGTATCATGGAAATCCTGAGTATAAGAAGTGTGTTTTATCTGGTAGTAAATTGAGGATGCAACAAATGAAAGAAAAGTCAAAGCAGTTTGATTTTGTTATGGAGCAGTTTTTAGCCAAAGTAGAAAATGGGCCAGATTTTGTGTGTTGCGTCTGCAATAGGTTGTTGTTGTTGTTTAAACATCAGGTGTTGCATTGTAAGAGAGAGGATTATGGTAAGCGTAAAGATATAGCTTTAATTGCAAATAAATGTATTACAGAAAAATATTTACACAAATGTAGTGATGATTGTGAAGGGCCGTGCAAGTGGCTAGATATGGGTAGAGGACAGCTCTGGATTTGTTACACTTGTCACTATAAGATTAATAAAGGTGAAATGCCACCTGAATGTGTACTAAATAATCTGGCAGTACATCCCATTCCAACAGAATTGGCTTGTTTAAATAGCTTAGAACAGCATTTGATTGCTTTGCATATACCTTTTATGAAGATGTTGGCGTTACCCAAAGGTGGGCAAAATGGCGTACATGGACCGGTAATGTGTGTTCCAGCCAATATTGTACAAACTAGTAATTTGCTTCCACGTTCAGACATGGAAGGGTCTCTTTTGCGTGTGAAATTAAAGCGGAAGTTGACATATAAAGGTCATTATGAGTATCAATTTGTTGATACTATGCACATAAGGGATGCACTGCGGTATTTGAAAGAAACAAATGTGCATTATAGAGATGTTGAATTTAATGAAGCCTGACTGAATGAGTTTTGTAGGGAACAAGGTAATGATGTTGTAGAAAATGTGACTGAGTCAAATGTTCAAAGTAATAAAACATCTACAGATACTGCTGAAGATGAGTTGTTACATGATAGGCAACAGCACTGCATGTTTCACGTGTCTGCTGCTGATATTGGTCAGGAAGTGTTAGATCAGTATTTTGATGATACATTGAATCTGGCTCCAGCAGAGGGAAATAGTCCTGTGAAGGTGCTGTCAGATATGTCTAACGAAGCTAAATGCTTTCCTGTATTGTTTCCACAAGGGCGTAATACTTACCATGATTATAGACAGCAAAGGTTAACATTATCACGTTATTTGAATGTTAGACTTTCAAATGCAGATGGTAGTGTAGCAGCTGAGTACTGTGGCTAACTACTACAACCCCCCCTGTAAGGCCCGTAATAATGAGGATAACTGTTAGAGAGTAAATACTTGTTTTAATTTAAAAAAGAGGTAGCATTTGATGATTTACAGAAAATGGGTCAATAGACTTAGCTAGGCAGTCTGACAATAAAAACACTGTGACGTAAGGTGCTATATAAAATAAATACAAAAGTAAAACACAACACACTCCATGCAATTAAAACACCTTGTCTATGAAAAAATAAAAACCATGCAAATAAAAATCTGTCACAATGCCCAGCCTCCGTCTCCCCCGTAATCAAACCACTGCTACAAGCTAAAAGGTGCTTTGGCTCAGGTTTACAGACAAATAAAACATAGAATCAATAAAACCAAATAAAACAATACTAGAACAACGGCTGACAACTGCACCATGCACCGGGCTCTGAAAGGACAGAAAAAAGTTACTCTCCAACAATGTACATCAGCAATGCTAAAAACAATAAACAATAAAAAACATAAAATGTAAAAATAAAAGCGCATTAGCCCAATTGTTTGTGGCCAACCTCTCTTGCTGTCGCGTCTGCCTGACGGTGCGATATGCTTCCGTCTCTGTGGCTATAAGTGCCGATCCCCTCTCTTGCTGTCGCGTCTGCCTGACGGTGCGATATGCTTCCGTCTCTGTGGCTATAAGTGCCGATCCCCTCTCTTGCTGTCGCGTCTGCCTGACTGTGCAATTGTTAGGTCACTGGGTAATAAGTTACTTTAAAAACAGTTTAAAAATCCTGCTGTACATACCCGTGCTCGTAGCTTTTCTGCTAACTGGATACAAAGGACCCCAACACACCTGGCTGTCTAATGCAGCGCCTGCTCATAAATAGCGTGTGAGATGGAAATTAAACGCAGCTGGCATTGATTACCTACTCAACCGGTCACAGTAGGTTTGCACAGAATGTGGAATACATCTTTTATGCCCAGTACATGTCAGAAGTCCAGCAGGTTGTGTCAAGTGTTTCTATAGCCTTACGAAAAGGAATACCAGATTTTAGATGTGAAACAGTTGATGTTTTTAAAGATGAGGAGTCTTTAAGGAAATTATTGCAGTTTGATGATGGGTTCCGTTTTCTTCGGCCTGTTACGCCAGGGCCACACTGCCTGCGAAGCGCAGCGCACCGAAATTCTCGCGCGAGCCGGAGCAACTCTGTTCACATCAGACGCGCATTTCTCCGCGCCGGTCGACAAGCGATTCTGCTCCCAGCTGTTGTTTTTCCATCATGGGTAACTGCCCGGCTTGACACATTCGCTCGCGGCTCGCGCAGAAAATAGACCAGACGCCGAAATGATCGCTGCAGGGCCGGCGCTGGAGCTGCGCGGCGCGGCCGGTATGGATGACACAATCGGTTAACATGGGCGCCGAAAGGAAACTGCCTTCACTTCTCGGCGCTTCGAGGCTATTCGCGGCGCTTCCGCGGGCGGTGTGGCCCTGGCATTAGAGCTACCCCAGCATACTGGCAGGGTGCTCAGCCCTCTTGGCTTGTGTCCGTCAGCTTGGTGTCCCTACGTGGTTCTGTTCTTTTTCCTCTGCAGATTTGCGTTGGACGAATCTTCTCTTTAGCATTTTGAAGCAGGAAGGTAGAGCACAGACAGCTGAAGACTTAGAATGGGCAGACAGGTGTGAACTGTTGCGCCGTAATCCTGTAACTGCAGCAAGGATGTTTGATTTTAGATGGCATTGTGTTTTTGAGGGAGGTGCTCATGTCTCCATCTCAACCAGGGCCAGATTAACACTTCGCTGTACCCTGGGCAACAATATTCAAGGGCCCCATCATCACGACCCCAGGGTCACTATAATATGGCAAAAGAATAAATAAATTCCAGTAATATACGTAAATATACTCAATACATCAATATCTAACTGTCATCAAGTGCATTTTGATGTACAGATGTGCAAATGCTCATAGAAATACAAATGCACCACTATGTCCTCTTGTCAAAGCCACTCACTCACATATGATGCTATGAAAATAAAACACATCAGCATCAGTATAATCTGGCAAAATTGACCCAC
>NC_065522.1:23184929-23189649 GCF_006386435.1 Epinephelus moara | reverse complement strand
GGATTCTTCGAGCTCTGCAAACTGTTCTCGTAGAGTGCCAACATATGAATTAAGTGACCGCAAAAGGCCAAGAGCAGTAGCTAAATCCATATCGCTTTTTTGGAGTTGGTCACTTGTTGCCTTAAATCTATGCAGTACACGGTCCCATAACATAGTCATTATTACTGTCTCAAGTTTATCAAGCTTTGCGACCAATGCAGCAGCTTCGAATTTGGTTTGTGTTTTCTCATCACAGTCTGCAGCTATTTTGGCTATCTCTAATTGCCCCATAATGTTCACTGAGAGCTTTTGAGGAGTCTGCTCTGCAACTCCATCTAGTGGTGCTGAGGGATTTTAGAGTGTATTTAATGTGATGTTCGCTGTTATGGAAAACTGTATTCCAGCGATGTAATGTGATGTTCGCTGTTATGGAAAACTGTATTCCAGCGATGTGTTGATGAGCTGCAAAATGTATATAGACTGCAACAGGTCAAAAAAAGAGTTAACCTCCTCACAGCAATTATCAATGCAGTTAACACCTACGAGGTTGCCAGACATATTGCTAGCATTATCGTAACTTTGGCCACGGCAGTTTGACAAGCCTAACCCCAAGCCTCGCACCATTTCAATCACAGCTTCAGCTAGGCTTACACCTGTGTGGCTGTGGATGGGCTCAAACCCAATGAATCTTTCCACTACTCTGCCATCTGCACTGACAAAACGAAAAACAAATGTGAGCTGATCTACGTGTGCTAAATCTGGTGATGAATCAACGATCACAGAGAAATATTTAACGTGTCTGATTTCCTCTGCTATCACTTTCTTAGTTTTGTCAGCCATTAATGAAATAAATTCTTCACACACAGTTGAGGACAGGTAAGATGGCTTACCTCTACCCTTATTGCCATGCTTCTCAATGTGCTCCTTTAAAAAGGGGTCAAACTCCGCTATCAGTTCAAGCAGTCCCAAATAGTTCCCATTTTGCGCGGAGCCGAGCTGTTCGTTGTCGCCTCGAAATGGCAGTCCTCTCACTCCCATAAATTTATTAACAGCAACCACACGTCTAAGGACTTCTTTCCAGTACTGCTGTTCTGCCTCACACTGTCGGGCAAGAGAAGCGTCCACTCTGCATGTGTAATTAGACCTGTGCAATAAAGAAAGCATGTTTTGTCTGTGTTCTGCGCTCTTTTCGTGATCACTAATCCTCTCTGGATGTTTCCAATCACAGAATCCACTGATAAATGCATGCTTTTGGGATGACAGGAGTTTGCACCCATAGCAATAAACTGATCCAGTTGATGGCGAGTAAAGAAGCCATTCCCTTGGCACAATTTCGTTGTAGATCGCCTCTTCCCGGAGCTGCTCCGTAACGGGCCCCCACAGTGCAGGATCCCCAGGGAGTTGAGGCGTTGAGGTACAGGGGCAGCTCGTTGACTCGACAAGCGGCTCAGATGGAGGTGAGACTGGAGACCCATCACCGCTTCCCTCAACGGTCGCACTCGCAGCAGAATTCGGGACGTCGGCTGAAGATGCAGCCGGAAGCTTTTCTCTCTCTGGGCTGTGAACATAAGCTAGCGCCGGCGGCGGCAGTGAAGAAATCTCTTGGCTAGCTGAGCTGTCCGGCTCGTTGACGGACACTGCCTTAGCAGAACAGTTGTCGTTAACTGGAGTGAAGAAATTACCTATATTCGATATATGCTTTAAATTTTCTGAGTTTCTGATCGCATTCTCCTTTTTTAATTTCCGTTTAGCGCTCCCACTTAGCTGCCTCTCCATGTTTGCATTTTTTGAGCTGCGTAGAGGCGCTTGACATCACAGACACACCCCGCTCACTGCACGTTGATTTGTGTCACCTTTGACCCGCCTTATACGGGCTGACCAATGAGGAGAGGGTCTCAGCTCACAGTCACAGACAGTCACAGGCAGGTGCAGGGTTTCTGTGCAGTGCAACGGCTCCGGGCGGCGGACAGTTTATATTATATGCAAGAGATAACCAGATATTTTCCTTATGCCCTCACTGCCCCGGGCACTTTAGAGGTCGCGGGCCCCTGGGCAATTGCCCAGTTGCCCATATGGTTAATCCGGCCTTGATCTCAACCCATTGGAAAGATAATAGACTATTTTTATCGCGTGGAATTTCAACAGTGCGGTTCACTTCATGTGCATTGTTTGTTTTGGATTGAGAATGCACCACAAATTGATAAAAACACAGATGAAGAGGTAATTCAGTTTATTGATCAATATGTGACATGTGAAATACCATCACAAGATGAGCCGTTAAAGGACATTGTGACATCTGTGCAACAACATTCCAAGAGACATTCAAAAACGTGTAAGAAAAAAAACACAGTTTGCAGGTTTAATTTTCCCAGGCCAGCATCCACTCGCACATTTATATGTCGCAGCAGTGATGAGGAATGTGGTAAAAAAGGACAGAGTGTAGCTGATAAAATGCCAGGTAAACAGGCAGTAAAGATTATGAAGGCCATTAAAGAGGCACTGTCCAGTGAGGATAGTACTTATGATAGTGTGGAGCAATTGTGTGCTAGTTTAGGGGTAGATCAAGCTATCTTTGAGGCAGCATATAAACGTATTGCCAGAAATACACAGGTTGTATTAAAAAGACAGGTTGATGAGGTATGGATAAATCAATACAGTAAGCCACTTTTAAAATGCTGGAATGCAAACATGGACATTCAGTATGTAGTTAATGCATATGCGTGTGTTGTGTATATTATTTCATATATTTCAAAAGCAGAAAAGGAGATGGGATTATTGTTAGGGAATGCACATAGAGAAGCATCCAAACTGGGCAATGTGGATGCTAAGGATGCATTAAAAATAATTAGGGAGTGTTTATTTGCACAACAGAGATGTTTGTGCTCAAGAGGCAGTGTATAGATTAACAAATATGCCTTTGAAGGAATGTTCAAGGAAGGTTCAGTTTGTGCCAACAGGGGATAGTTCAGTGAAAATAAGTTTGCCATTAAGTGTGTTAAAGCAAAAGGCAAATTCTGGAAGTCTTAACACAGAGGACATGTGGATGACTAGTTTAGTGGACCGTTATACGAATAGGCCAAATTATGCAGTTTTCAATTAAATGTGTTTGGCGACATTCGTGTCACAATATCGTGTTTTGTCCAAAAGTGAGCGCTCAAAGAATAGCATTACGCTAAAGAATAACTTGGGTTTTGTTGTTAAAAGAACACAAACACAACCTGCAGTTTTGTCTTATGCACGGTTTTCTGTGACAAAATGTCCAAAACAATTTTATCATAGTATTTTGCAGTTGTTTTTGCCGTATCGTGATGAAGTGCATTTGAAACCACCGACCTGTGAAACATTTGACCAGTTTTACATGAGTGGTCATGTTAGATTTAATGATGGGTCAAGACAGTTGGTGAAGTCGGTAGTAGACAAGAATATAAGTTTGTTTGAGCTTGATGCAGAGGTACTGGATAGTGTACAAGAGTGTATTGATAATAGTGGTGTAGTAATGGATGCATGGTGTGAGCTGTGTCCAGAACTGGAGTTAGAGCGTCTAGAATGTGAACAGGAGCGCACAGAAAATGACAATGTAGACGAGGAGCATGTAGACGGTATTCCCGATCTTGCAGTTAGTCATCAGCAAGTTGCACATTTAGAAAAGACAAGTAACACCATGTGTAGAGATGAAGGTTTGAAATTAATTCGGTCTCTGAATGAAACACAGATGTCTATTTTTTATCAAATAAGACAGTGGTGTTTAGACAAGGTTTGTGGTAAAAATCCCAACCCATTTCATGTTTTTATAACAGGTGGTGCAGGGACAGGAAAGAGCCATTTAATTAAGGCACTACAGTATGAGGCAACAAGGTTACTTTCAGCACTAGCTCGTCACCCTGACGACATTTGTGTATTGTTAACCGCTCCGACTGGCATTGCTGCATATAATCTACAAGCTTCTACTATTCACAATACATTTCACATTGGCACAGATGTGAAATTGCCTTACACACCTTTAGGTGAGGAAAAGGTAAATAGGTTACGTGCCAGATTTAGTAATCTGCACATTTTAATAGTCGATGAAATATCCATGGTTGACCATAAATTAATGGCATATATTCATGGCAAATTGCGGCAGATCAAACAGACTGGTGATTTTTCACCATTCGGTAATGTTAGTGTGGTTGCCGTTGGAGATTTTTTCCAGTTGCCTCCAGTAAGAGGGAAACCATTGTATGTTGACGATGTAGGCGTTAACTTGTGGTGTAATCTCTTTAAAGTTGTAGAGTTGAAGACTATTGTTAGGCAGAAAAATACTGTGTTTGCGGAGTTATTGAATAGATTGAGGACACGTTCTAAAGGAACGCCATTGTTAGCAAGTGATGTAGATTTGTTGAAGAGCTGTGAAACTGGTGAAGACAGTGAATGCTGACACATTTTCCCCACCAATTCTCAAGTTAGTAGTCATAATTTGGAGCGATTATTGAAAACTTGTCCAGATTATGTAGAAATAGATGCTCAGGATTTTGGACATGATAAGAAAACAGGGAAACTTGTGTTGATGGATGGACATCATAGTAAAGTATTTAATACATGTTTATCTGAGAAGGTGATTCTGGGTGAAAATGCTCGTTTCACTAGCAAGGACCACACCACAACGATATGCAGTTTAAAGATTTAATAAGGATGTGATTGTCAGAAAATGGTTATGAATGGGGTGGTGATGAATGGGGGAGTGCAGATTGGCAGGTGAATG
>NC_065522.1:23174302-23184826 GCF_006386435.1 Epinephelus moara | reverse complement strand
TATGAATGGGGTGGTGATGAATGGGGGAGTGCAGATTGGCAGGTGAATGAACGGGATGGAGATGACGTCATCGGAGGGTCGGACTGGGTGAGGTGTAGATGTGGGCGGAGAGACTCAGTGTGGGGGTTCCGTCTCGAGTTCTGATGAGCCCATGCTGTTAGGAAGCCCCCAAAAGAGTCTGATTAATTGAGGCTTAGTCTGTCGTGCGCTAGACGGAGATCATTGAGATTATTGTGGATGTAGGTTTGGTATGCTTGTGAAGACCAGCGGCCGAGGACCTGAATGACTTGGTCTGAAATACCTGATCTGGCGGCTGAGGAGGCGGCGCCGATGCGGAACGAATGGCAAGAGTAATGGTCAGATGAAATTCCGGAGAGACGGAGGATGTTATGGAAGTGTTTCTGGAACCAGAAACGGGTGGCCATCCTCCCTGTTTCGGTGAGGAAGAGGGGATCTTGTGGTGAAGCGCGGGCGGAATACCGGGTGCGGATGTATCTGGTCAGTGGCTCGTGCGGGCTGAGAAAGGAGTTGAGGCGGAAGATGTAGATGGGAAAGGTTGCTCCTAACTGATCAGTTTTACTCCTGCGGAGCGTGAATATGAGCGAGTCTGAAGTGTGGGTGGTGATGTCGGATAGACTGGGATGACGGGAAGGATCGTAGACAGATGATGTTGGAGCGAATTCAGAGCACCTCAGGAATCCGAAGAAAGCAAGTAGAAACATTGATTCCAGAGTTAAGTCGACTGTGGGAGAGATGTAACCAGAGCGCAGAGTGTGTATGCAGCGGCAGAGCAGATCGGAGGTGAGAGGGAGGCGTCTGGCTGTCAGCGCTGGTTCGTGCTTTCGTAAGCCTTTGATTAGCATGGTGACGTGAGCGTGCGAGATTGATTGACAAGGGAGGCCGGTGGATAATTTATGGAATAAATTGATACCAGCTAGATATGTTTGTATGCTGGAGGCCCGGATCTTTGTTACGGTATGACAGTGTGTGATGAAGTTGCACATGGACATGGCGTCCAGAGAGGGAAACGGTAGGTGATAAGTGGCGTGGTAATTCTTGAAAGAATTCCAGCCGGTGAGGTAGGCAGATAGCGTGCTTGGTGCTAAACTGTTAAGGATGGTTTCTTGGGTGATGTGAGTGAGATTTGCCAGATGAGGATTTAGCTGAATATGGTCGCTGAAAACGGTGGGATTGGTGTGGGATGGACATCCGAGTCTGGAGCCAAGCATCTGAATTTCTGGAAGGAGAAGCGGGAGAGTGAGTCAGCGATGGCATTGTGGTGACCGGGAATGTGAGACGCGCGGAGGATGAATTGATACTGAGCGGAGATGAGAGTGAGTCTGCGGGTGAATGGCATGATGGCTGGGGAACGGGAACGGCCTTTATTGATTATATCTACTACTGCTGTGTTGTCAGAGTGAATATTGATGCATTTTTTTGACCATTCTTGCCCCCAGATTAGAGTGGCGATGATCACGGGGTACAGCTCGTACAGAGCAGACGAGGGAGAGCGTGACTCTGTGTCGAGGGACTCGAACTCGGAGGGCCAAGCGGCAGCAAACCACCTCCCCCCGTAATACCCGCCGAAACCTACGGAGGGAGCCGCGTCCGTGTAGAGTTGAATGTCCTCGGGATGGGTGATGAAGTCGTCATAGAAGAATGAGATGCCGTTCCAGGATGACAGAAATTGCTGCCACATGCGCATTTCTGTTTTACAAGTGTCGTCCAGAACCACGTGGTCGTGGAGAGAGGGAATGGATGCAGCTTTGGTCAGCAGTTGAGAAAGAAAAGATTTTGCCTGTGGAATTATGCGGATGGCGTAATTGAGGTGCCCGAGGAGAGCGAGCAGCTGGCGTTTGGTGCACCTGTCTGTCAGGAGATAATTAGACAAGAGCAGCGAGATGCGCTGCACTTTCTCCAAGGGCAGTGAAGCCTGGAATGACATTGAGTCCAGAGTGATGCCCAGAAACTCGATGGATGTGCCAGGTCCTGAAGTTTTTTCTTCGGACAGAGGGACACCGAGGTCGGAAAATGCAGACGTAAGTGTAGTGAGACCGTGGCGAGGAGGTGAGGACGGGGGAGTCACGACAAGAAAATCGTCAAGGAGATGAAGGACGTAGGGGAGCCTGTAATTGTTGGAGAGGATCCAGCATAGAGCCTCGGATAAAGAGTCAAAGATTTTGGGACTGCTCTTGCAGCCGAAAGTGAGACGCACGGAGAAGTAGTAAGCCCCCTTCCAGCAGACACCGAAATAACACCAGAAGTCGGGGTGAATGGGCAAGACCTTGAATGCGCTAGTGATATCAGCCTTAGACAGCCATGCTCCATGTCCCGCCAGACGAATCAGTGCCATGGCGTGGTCAATGGTGGCGTACTGCATGGAGAAATCCGGGCTAGGAATAAGGCTGTTGATGCTCGGGATGTCGGAGCCGTGTGGGGACGACAGGTCAATGATCAGCCTCTTTTTCCCCGAGTATTTGCGTGTGGCGACACCGATGGGACTGATACGGAATACGGAGAAAGGAGGATGATCGAAAGGGCCTATCATAAATCCCTCAGTGACCTCTTTTGCCAGTAACGTGTCAACAGTGTTGGGCTCAGTGAGAGCGGATTGAAGATTGTGACATGTGTGGGAAGAATCAGGAAGCACCTCCGTGCCGGGGTGAAAACCGTGAGTGAAGCCAGAGATGAGAAAATCGACAAACTGCTTATCAGGGTGGTCACTGAGAGCAGCAGCGAGTGCACGTACCTTTATGGGCGTGCCGAGGTGACGTTCTAGTCATGCTGCTGTGTTGGTGGGATTGTGGGGGCAAGTGGTCCTGGCGTGAGCGCCCCCGCAGAAGGAGCAGACGTGCAGGAGACGGCAGCCGGACGAGTTGCAACCCCACTGATTGAAATTATTGCACACCATCCTGCCGCCCTGATAGAGGATCGGCCGTCCTCGCTTGTCGACGCCCTTTGGCACCGGCACGTTGACAGTGGGACGTGCGTCCTTAGCTCTGGGGATGACAGGAGGGGGGGGTGCAGCGGAAGACAGACGGTTGAAGACCGGGGCATTGCGTGGAGTGGTGGGGCGGGAGTGCGGTGGAGGAGCCATGATAGTGCATGCAGACGCCGGGTGAGAAGGGGCGCCACATAAGTCGCAGGAGAGGGAGGAACGAGCTGCGAAAATGCGGCAGTATATTTCTGAATCGAGGGCCCCCCAGTATGTCCCCTGGTTTAGCTGCTGCAACCGGCCGGCTGCTTGTGCGGCAAAGTGGACATGGTAGGTATAAAATCCCGTCCCCCCGAAACGCAAAGCCATGTCCAACACGATGGACAGATAGTCGTCCAGCTCTGATCGACGGTGAGGAAAAGCAGAGCAGATGACGTCGCGAAAAAGGGAGAAAGCTAGAGCAAACTCGACAGGAGTCAAGTCTTTGGACCTGGTTGGCAGTGACTGCTTTAATAGAACTGGACCGAGGACAGTCTGCAGTTCCCTGGGTTGACTACTGTCGAAAAAAGATGGCTGAATGAGCTGGGCTAGGTCTATATAATTACCGGACAATATTTGCTGGCGCAGTGAGTGCGAGACTGGTGAGGGGCGGTGGATGGCAGAGGCCGGCGGAGCCGGTGGTGTGGCTGTGGCCAGAGTGTAGACGGCAGCAGAGGAAAAAACATTAGGGTGTTGGGGAAGGGGGGGGGTAGGGAGGGGGTAGGGGAGGGGTAAGGAGAGACACGTCGGAAAGAGAGTGGAAGGCAGTGAAACACCCGCCGGAGGAGCCTGTTGTGCTGCAGGACGGGGCTCCTGGGCTGCGATGCCAGCCGGAACAGGATAGTTGGAAGGAAGGGTAGAGGAAAGGGATGTGGGGATGGAGGATGTGTGTGCACGGGGTGAGAGTGGAGGCCTGCGAGACAGGGAGGAGAAGAAGGCAGATATTGCGCGTGACATATCTGCGTCTGAGGGAGCAGGCACAGGGGGTGATACGACCTGACCCCCGGCTGGGGGAATGAATGAGAGAGGCTGCTCCGGCTGGAGTGGTGGAGGCGCCGTGACGTCACCGACGGTGACGCTGGCGGGAGTAGGCCTCGGAGGGCGACCCGGAAGTGCGGCCGGCTTGGGAGAAGGAGCTGTGGCCTCGGGAGCCCGGACGGCGGCTGAATAGAGCTGGAACAGCCTGGACTTGTTGTCGCTGCGGTGGAAGGGGATGTTTTTTGCCCTCAGGAACCGCTGGAGCCGAGCGATGGTCCAATCTCTGATGTCGGGCTCTTGCTGTGGACGTAGAGATGGTGGAGATGGCCGAGTGGAGCGTGACGGAGCGCCGCAGGAGCGGCGAGGTCGACTAGACGCTGCACCGCTTCGGGAAGGAGGAGGAGGAGACCGCCGCTGGCTCCCACGGTTGTGGACGCGGCGTCGATTTCCCACCCGCGAGGATGGAGGAGAGGAGGCCTGAGATCCACTAGGAGTTGGGGCGATCTCGTTGATGGAGCCCGACGGAGAACCACGGCGAGACCGAGGGATGTGGACCACGGAGCGCAGCCGGCTCCCCTGGGAGTTTTGGCTACCGGCAGACTGTTGAGACAGGGTCAGAGGATCACCTGGCTCGAACAGGGAGTCGTACAAGTCGTCGGAGTCAGACTCAGACAGGTTGACTTGCAGCACGTGATCCATCGGTGAGTACGCACAAAAAACACACTTGCTGAGATAGCCTACGTAGGGTCGCCAATGTTCGAGAGATCTGAGAGGCCTGTGGTAGAGCTGTGCTGGTATATATATGTTAGTCAGGTGATTGGAGGAGTGGTTGAGGCGTGGTCCTGCTCCTGAACCTAAGTTAAACAATTAACTCCATGTAATGCTAACTAAAAATGTGGATGTGATAGATGGACTTGTTAATGGAGTATGTGGCACTGTAACACACATTGTTTTTTCAGCAGGTGATACGTTTCCTAAATTTGTGTATGTTCAATTTGATGATGATCAAATTGGTGCACAGAGGAGGAAACAATGTAGACATGCCTCAAGCCATTTAGTGACCTCTATACCTATTGGTCCAGAAGAGGATAGGGTCACTAGTAAAGGTGGATTGTGTTGCCAATTTACATAAGGTACAGGGAATAACTGTTGATAGAGCTGTTGTGTCTCTTAAGAAAATATTTACTGCAGGACAGGCATATGTAGCTCTAAGTCGTGTTACAAGTTTATCTGGATTAATTACTAAAGATTTTGAGGACAAGGCCATATATTGTAAAGAGAATGTTCAGCAAACCATTCAATGCATGCCTCTTTTTTTTACATCAAAATAAAGGACAGGAAGTGCACAAACACAGTTTTACTGTGTTTTTGATGAATGTGCAAAGTTTGACGCGACATGTGGCAGATTTGGCTTTGTGCACACAACACTTGCAGCTTAACTGTATAGCTGTTACAGAAACATGGCTACCTGCTACTTTGTCATTTGAGTCAGTAAACATAAGTGGCTATGCATTTGATAGCTGTCCTCGAAGCTCATCGTACAGCAGCAACAACCTGACATTGGCTGCTTTGCAGCATGGAGGTGTTGGCATGTATAGTGCAGACAGTCTGACGTACAATATCCTTAAAGTACCAGATGTCAATTTAGAATGTTTAGTGTATGAGTGCCTGACTTACAGCATAGTCATAGCAGTGATTTACAGACCTCCATCATATCCCATGTCTTTGTTCAAAGAATATTTAGGCAAGCTACTTGATTGGCTAGATCCACTAAGTAAGACAGTTGCCATTATGGGAGATTTCAATGATGACATTTGTAAATCATCAACAATCTGCAAATATATTACAGATAAAGGGTATGTTCAAGTTGTGGAACAACCCACTACTGAAAAAGGCACATTAATTGATCACGTGTATGTGAAAACAACACGTTATGATGTAGAATCAATAGTGTTGCCAACATATTTCAGCGATCATGAGGGGATTGTATGTAGTTTTGCGAGTCGATGTATTAACAGTGACGAAGAAGATTAACTGTAGACTTGTAACAGCTGTAGATGTAATTCTTGTGTTTAGGTTTGGTTGGCATTGGAGGCAGAAATTTCAAGTCACCATAATTGAATTTGTTTTTTACTCTGTATATATGTTGACAGCATACTGTATTCATGTTGTTTCTTTTCCAAGTTCTTGCATGTTCTTTATTGTGAGGTTCATATTTATAAAAAATAAAAAGGTTTCGTTCCCTGCATTTCAACAGCATTTATAAGTATGACATGTATTCACAAACATGTATCATTGATTCAAAGCTGCAGTAATGAAAATGATCCACATTTGGTCAACAAAATTTAGCACAATTATGGACAAATAAAAAATGCTGCCTCTCATATGCTGTTGCTAATGCAGGTTTTGCTTTCCCTTCCATGTAGCGTAAAAAAGCAAAAGACACTGGTAATGATTCTCCTGGTTTACTGGGATGGGGTTCAATTCCCTGCGGTGTCCTTCTGATTGTTTTGGCTACATGAAAGGTGGTTTTATTAAATCAATTACTTGTCTTTAACAAACAAAAGATCTTGAGACTCTTCCAACAACATCTGATGTGGTTCAGGTCAACCTTTTTAAGTGTAAATCAAAGTATAAACGTAATACTCTCTTGCCACAAGGTGGTGCTATGATAAAGTCAAGATTGGCATAAATGTGTTCAGACCAGGACTGTCATAAAGCATGAGAAATTAGAGGGGTATTGCACAATGTACAATCAAGTTACAACAACTTCCTGTTAAATGGGCAAACACTAAATGGCTGCCATACCGCAGCAACGTTGTTTCACTAAAGTAGAAATTTTCATAATAAAGCATCATCAACATGTTAAGAATTTTCTGACCATATCTGAGGTGGATATGGTGAAATTGCTGTGACTAGTAAATTAAAATCTAAACAATATTATTTCCTGTTGCCACTAAGTAACTATAAGTAATTATTGGCATGTAGATGTTCTCAGGCCAGGTCTGTAATGAAGCATGAGAAATGGATCTGGTGAACTTGCTGGGAGTAGCACAAGTACATAAAAGTTGGTTCTTCTTCATTTGCTAACATTCATGTCCTATTACTGCATGTCACTAACTGGGCTTCTTCTCCGGAGCCTTTGTGCTCCACTGTCTCGCAGGTTCCTTTGAATCGCAGCTACGTCTGGATCATGGGTTGTTGGTTACACTGCTGTGGTGCTCCTGTCTGATGCCAACTGCTGCTGCTATTATTATTGTCATACTTCTATTACTATTATTATACACATATGATTATTATTTCACATACACACACTGTCATATATTGATATTTACGTATAACATATATACTACCAAAATACCATTATTATCATTGTTTTTATTATATTATTACTAAAATCAATGTTATTGTAACTATTGTCATTAGTGTTTGCCATACATCTCTTTCTGTCTCTATCCTCTTTGTCTGTCTCTGTCTCTCCCTGTCTTTAAGTATGATTTTGTCACATGGATTACTGTAAATTTATAATGTTAATCTGTTCTGTGCACAGGGCGGCACGGTGGTATGGTGGTTAGCACTGTCGCCTCACAGCAAGAGGGTTCCCGGTTCGATCCCGGGTGTGGGAGCCCTTCTGTGCGGAGTTGAGCCCTTCTGTGCGGAGTTTGCATGTTCTCCCCGTGTCAGCATGGGTTCTCTCCGGGCACTCCGGCTTCCTCCCATAGTCCAAAGACATGCAGATTGGGGATTAGGTTAATTGATAACTCTAAATTGTCCGTAGGTGTGAATGTGAGTGTGAGTGGTTGTCTGTCTCTATGTGTCAGCCCTGCGATAGTCTGGCGACCTGTCCTGCCTCTCGCCCGATGTCAGCTGGGATAGGCTCCAGCCCCCCCGCGACCCTCAAGAGGATAAAGCGGTTAGAAGATGAATGAATGAATGAATGAATGAATGTTCTGTGCACACGCTTGTCTGTCTGTCCTGGAAGAGAGATCTCTCCTCAGTTGCTCTTCCTGAGATTTCTACCATTTTTTTCTCCATGAAAGGTTTTTGGGGGAGTTTTTTCCTTTTTCTGCTGTGAGGGTCCAAGGACAGAGGGATGTATGCTGTGAAGCCCTCTGAGGGAAACTATGATTTGTGATATTGAGCTTGATAAATAAAGTTGAATTTAATTAAAAAATAATTATCTAAACAATGTCATTTCATGTTTCCTGTAGATGGTGCTATAATTTTAAGTAATTATTGGCATGTAGATGTGTTCAGGCCAGGACTATAAAGAAGCAGGAGAAATTGGGGCCATTTTGACAATAACTTTGTGTTTTATGGCCAAACATGAAAAATGGTGGGCTCACCACATCAATGGCATTTGATGACAACACACAGCTCTTACAATAACATATCAGAATCATCAGAATTTTGAGGTCAGCTTTTGATGTAAAATAGGTAAATTAAGAGATAGTTGTCTGACCAGAGTGAGGGTGCTAGGATGACCAATTTCACATTAACACTTGCTTGACCACAATTTGGTGCTGGAGAATGACTAAAGTTATGTCATGAGACTGTTTGTGAATTGTGATATGATTCAAGTAACAATTTTTAAATTACACAGAAGGTACTGATGTTAAGTTGATGGCAAACATTGTAGTATCAGCAAATTACTGGCAAAAAAATCAATGTATTTTAAAAAGACTTGTGATTCCGACAAATTATTATTTGATTATTTATGGTAACATTGAGGTGTAAAACTTCCTGAAACCTTGCTTCACTAAATGTCACTTTCTAAATGATGCAGCATTTATTTTATGATCAACTTTTGCACATTCCAGGTATATCAAACATGCAGATCATGCAATGCAGTGCTTCACGTCTATAAACAGAGCAACACCGCCCTCAGAGATCAGCCAGAAGATTCTTTTTGTTGCTATGCGTGCTAAAAATGGAGCTGTGATCTTTTGCTGCAAGAAGGTGGCACTTTATGAATAATTATAAATTGACATGTAGGTCTCTTAAGGCTTGTCCAGTCATGCAGCATGTGAAGTTGTAAGCGGATTGTACACTATAAAGTAAAGTTACAACAACTTTCTGTGTTATTTTGAGAGACTGAAATTCGCCCTGCCACTGCCACGAAATCAAGAGCTTCAAACAACATCATAGAATGAAGAAAGTAACTTATGTTGCCAGTAGGTGGCACTATGATGGTGATTCAAAATTCCTCTTAAGATGTTTTCAGGGTGGGACTGTCATCTTATGTGAGAAGTTTTGGAAAGATATGCCCACGTGGCGTTACAGCAAAGTTACACATCGCATGCAGGAGTGACTTGGCATATCCTTGATACAGTGCTGGAATGACATATTTCACATTTTGTATCACTTCCTCTTTCCACCAGAGGGAGTTGGAGAGTGCACTAATTATGCATCAAATATACACCACAGCATTTAACTTTCAGATATATCAAAAGATAAGTGTTTGAGACCTATTTCCTGTCACCACTAGGTGGCACTATGAGTATCAGGGAATATGGTCATATAAATGTATTCAGGGCAGGACTAATATGAATCATCTGAAGTTTGATGCAGTTTGGAACATTTACGCCACAAATATAGCAATTTCCTGTTTCATGGCGAGACATCAAAATGAAACCCTCTGCAGCACGCGTAGACACTAATTATATGTCTGTTTGTGTACATCAAATACAGACCACAGCACTGAAATTTCAGGTTAATCCAAAGATAAGTGTCTGGTAAAAAGTACTTCCTTTCACCACTAGGTAGCACTATGACTATCATGGAATATTGTCATATAAATGTGTTCAGGGTGGGACAAATATGAATCATGTCAAGTTTGGTGGACAACGGACCATTCACTCCAAATTTATAGCAATTTCCTGTTTCATGGTGAGACATCAAAAGTAAACCCTCTGCAGTGCGCGTAGACACTAATGATATGTCACGTTTGTGTACATCAAATATAGACCACAGCATTGAAATTTCAGGTTAATCCGAAGATAACTGTATGATAATTAATTTAATTTTTAATTTTTAATTTAATTTTTTAATTTTAATTTAATTTTTAATTTTACATACTTTATTAATCCCCGAGGGGAAATTCAATTTTTTTTTTTTTTTTAAGAAGTACTTCCTTTCGACACTAGGTGACACTATGACTATCACGAAATATGGTTATGTAAATGTGTTCATGGCAGGACCAATATCAATCATGTGAAGTTTGGTGGGTATCGGACCATTTACGCCAAAGTTAGAGCACTTTCGTTTTTCATGGCAAGACCTCAAGATTCAACGCTCGGCAGCGGGCACGCCATTCAACATTGGGCAGATCCTGTAATAACTTTTGGCCACAACCTAGTCACGCTTACATACACCAAGTTTGGAGCCAATCTGATTAAATCTGTAGGACAAGTTCGTTAATTTACAAGCCCTGGAAATGGGCAAAAATGCACAAAAGTGGCACAAGTACATTCAAAATGGCAGACTTCCTGTTGGGTTTGGAGCATGGCTCCAAGAGGCTTTTTTGTACGTGATAGAGTGTTACAGGTGCCTACCAAGTCTCATACATGCAG
>NC_065522.1:23169540-23174193 GCF_006386435.1 Epinephelus moara | reverse complement strand
GTGGCGCTATGGTGGTGATTCAAAATTCCTATGTAGATGTGTTCAGGGCTGGACCGCATCATATGTGTGAAGTTTTGGCAAGATATTCCCACGTGGAATCAAGTTACAGCAACGTTTATCATCACGGCGAAACATCAAAGTTCGCCGCCAGGACATGGCCACGCCCTTCGACGAAAACTCACAGTTTCCACAATAAAGCGTCATCAACGTCTTATGACTTTTTTCACAAAGTTTGAGATGGATCTGGTCAAGTCTGTAGGAGATGTACATTAAAGTCTAAAACATGACATTTCCTGTTGCCAGTAGGGGGCGCTATATTTATCACCAATTATTGACATGTAGATGTGTTCAGGGCAGGACTGTCATCAATCCTGTGAAGTTTGGGCAAGATTGGACCATGTGTGCTGGAGTTATAAACTACTTCCTGTTTAGTGGCGAGACCCCTAACTTTGACGCCATCCCACGATCACACGCATTGACGAAAACTCATGCTTTTGATAACTTTTGATCTTCAAGGTCTTGGGATGGGACAGACCAACGTTTGAAGTCGATCGGATGAAATCTCTAGGACTAGTTTGTTCATTTATGACCCCTGGAAATGGCCAAAAATGCACCAAAATTGCACAGTAAATTCAAAATGGCCAACTTCCTGTTGGGTTTAGGGCATGCCTCCAAGAGGCTTTTTTGTACATCTGTGAGCGTGACATAAGCCTGCTGAGTTTCATACATGTAGGTTAAACTAGCTTCAGGGGCTGTTTCCTCAAACTTTTGTAGGGGGCACTACTGAGCCATTTTTTTAAAATATCAAATTTTTCACCAGTTCTGAGATGTGTGCAAAGTTTAATGAGTTTTCGGGTATGTTAAGCCTCCCCAAAAGGCAACTCATTTGGAGAAAGAAGAAGAAGAAGAAGAAGAATTAAAGCTGCAAGCAGCTGTGATCAGGCCCTCGCTCCCCCATGCAACCGCCGGGGCCTGAGGCACGCGGGGGCTGTGGCACGAAGCAAGAAGGGAGAAAAAACCTGGCAGGAGCGAAAAAACCCAATGTTTCGTTCATCCACCAGGTGGCGCTACAAGTGTAACCAGATGTGGCCAGGTGCGTTCAGGGGTGGACCCTCATCACGCATGTGAAATTTCGAGCAAATCGGACAATGCATGAAGGATTTATACCAAGTTGATGTTCCATGGCGAAGGATGAAAAGTTGCCACTGCCGCTGCGGCAGCCTGCAACATGACAAGACACATGTGTCACTGTGGAGATTCATCAGCTTGATCGTCATGTGGCCACAAAATGTAGTTGATGAGGTCAAGAGTTTGAGGTTGGTGTTTGTCAGTGTAAAAGATGGCATTTCCTGTTTCCACAAGGGGGCGCCATGAGCAAAATTGCCTACGAGCATATGGAGGCGTTGAGGGCGGGGCTCTTATCATGTACAGAAATTTTGAAGCAGTTTGGATGAATTATGTGGGAGAGAAAGCTGCTTGAATATGCATGGCGATGGATCAAAAATGGCAGCGCCATAGCAGCCACGCCCGTTGACCTACAGACATGCAGAGCACACCTTTTGAGCAGTATGGTCTCTGGATGATCTGTAAAATATTTGAAGTCGATTGGACGAAATCCCTAGGACTAGTTCGTGAAAATACAACATGTGGAAATCACGCCAAAATGACAAGTCAAAATCAAAATGGCAGACTTCCTGTTTGGAGTAGACCATTGGTGCCAGAGACTTTTATGTGCGTCTGGACAACATACACATGTGTACCAATTTTCATGTTCCAACTCCAAAAAAACCCCTATGGGGAGGGTTTTGTGAAAATTTCAAGGGGGCGCTATAGAGGCATTTTGTCCTCCCCATGGGTGACGCCCCTATCAGATGTAAGCGCTTGTCATTCTTGACCTGTGTATCAATTTTCATGAGGAGATGAGGTCGCTAAAGCCATCAAAATGCCAAACGTATTTAGTGCCGAGGGATTGATAGTCGCCACTCCGCCACATGGACACCATGAGACGTAGCTTCACAGCGTTCATAAGGTAGCTTCACCAACTTGTTCTGCATGCATTAGAAGTGGAATGAAGTTGATGCGGTCAAGTTTGTGGCATTAGTACATGTTAAAGTAAAAACTGGTCACTTCCTGTTTCCACCGGGGGACGCTATGAGAAAGGTGGGATATTAACATATCGGGGTGTTCGGGACAGAGCCATCATCATGTCCAGCAAGTTTGAAGCTGCTGAGATCAAGTATGTGGGTGGGAGAGCCGTTCGATATTCGATGGCAAGAAAACGAAAAGTCGCCAAAATTTGTCACGCCCTACCGGCCACACCCCTTGACATAGAGAAAAGCTTTTAACAACTTTTGATCAGTATGTTCTCAGGATGATCTGTACCAACTTTGAAGTCGATCGGACGAATTCCCTAGGAGAAGTTCGCTCAAATTTAAGTTGTGGAAATTGCAGTAATGAAAAAATTCAAATCAAAATGGCTGACTTCCTGTTGGGATTTTACCATGACGTTAAGAGACTTTTTTGTGCGTCTGGGTATGATACATGTGCGGACCAAATTTCATTTGCCTACGATAAACTAACCCCAAAGGGGAGGGTATTTGGAAAATTTGTAGGGGGCGCTATTTCAGCATTTCGCATCGACCATGTGCAACCGCGCAAAAATATCGAATTTCGAATGCGGCCGGACGAATGTGGAAAGTTAGAAGCATTTTGAAATTTGGGAAAGGGGCGAAATTGGGGCACGAAATGTCGCAAGAATAATAATAATAATTAAAGCTGCAAGCAGCTGTGATCAGGCCCTCACTCCCCCATGCAACCTTGGGGGCCTGAGGCACGTGGGGGCTGTGGCGCGAAGCGAGAAGGGAGAAAAAACCTGGCAGGAGCGAAAAAAACCAATGTTTCGTTCATCCACCAGGTGGCGCTACGAGCGTAACCAGATGTGGCCAGGTGCGTTCAGGGGTGGACCGTCATCACACATGTGAAATTTCAAGCAAATCGGACAATGCATTAAGGATTTATACCAAGTTGATGTTCCGTGGCGAAGGATGAAAAGCCGCCACTGCCGCCGTGGCAGCCTGCAACATGACAGGACACGTGTGTCACTGTGGAAATTCATCAACTTGATCGTCATGTGGCCACAAAATGTAGTTGATCAGGTCAGGAGCTTGAGATTGGTGTTTGTCAGTGTAAAAGATGGCATTTCCTGTTTCCACAAGGAGGCAGCATGAGCAAGATTGCCTGCGAGCATATGGAGGCGTTGAGGGCAGGGCTCTTATCATGTACAGAAATTTTGAAGCAGTTTGGATGAATTATGTGGGAGAGCGAGCTGCTTGAATATGCATGGCGATGGATCAAAAATGGCAGCGCCATAGCAGCCACGCCCTTTGACATACAGACATGCAGAGCACAACTTTTGATCAGCATGGTGTCTGGATGATCTCTAAAAAAATCTGAAGTCGATTGGATGAAATTCCTTGGACTAGTTCGTGAAAATACAACATGTGGAAATCATGCCAAAATGACAAGTCAAAATCAAAATGGCCGACTTCCTGTTTGGAGTAGACCATTGGTGCCAGAGACTTTTATGTGCGTCTGGACAACATACACATGTGCACCAATTTTCATGTTCCAACTCCAAAAAAAAAAAACCCCTATGGGGAGGGGTTTTTGAAAATTTCAAGGGGGCGCTATAGAGGCATTTTGTCCCCCCCATGGACGACGCCCCTATCAGATGTAAGAGCTCGCCATTCTTGACCTGTGTATCAATTTTCATGAGGAGATGAGGTCACTGAAGCCATCAAAATGCCAAACGTATTTGTTGGTGAGGGATCGATAGTCACCACGCCGCCACATGGACGCCATTAGATGTAGCTTCACAGCGTTCATAAAGTAGCTTCACCAACTTGTTCTGCATGCATTAGAAGTGGAATGAAGTTGATCTGGTCAAGTTTGTGGCATCAGTACATGTTAAAGTAAAAACTGGTCACTTCCTGTTTCCACCGGGGGGCGCTATGAGTAAGGTGGTATATTAACATATTGGGGAATTCAGGGCGGAGCCATCATCATGTCCAGCAAGTTTGAAGCTGCTATGATCAAGTATGTGGGCGTGAGAGCTGTTCGAAATTGGATGGCGAGAAACTGAAACGTCACCAAAATTTGTCACGCCCTAGCAGACACGCTCTTTGACCTACAGACATGCAGAGCACAACTTTTGATCAGCATGGTCTCTGGATGATCCGTAGCCAATGTGAAGTCGATCGGACGAAATCCCTAGGACAAGTTCTTTCAAATGTAAGTTATGTAAATCGCCGTAACGTAAAACTTCAAAACAAAATGGCCGACTTCCTGTTGGGATTTTACCATGATGTCAAGAGACTTTTTTGTGCGTCTCGGTATGATACATGTGCGTACCAAATTTCGTTTGCCTACAACAAACTAACCCCAATAGGGAGGGTATTTTGAAAATTTGTAGGGGGCGCTATTTTGGCATTTCGCGCCGACCATGTGCAACCGCCCAAAAATATCGAATTTCGGATGTGGCTGGACGAATGTGGAAAGTTAGAAGCATTTTCAAATTTGGGAAAGGGCCGAAATTGGGACACGAAATGTCGCAAGAATAATAATAATAAACAGCACGATTTCAATAGGGTCCTC
>NC_065522.1:23151892-23169347 GCF_006386435.1 Epinephelus moara | reverse complement strand
AATTAGCAAAAGTGTTGTGGTAATCGGACTGTATTTGGTCAAGATATGAAAGACTGTCTGTTTTGAAAACAATGTGCAGGAATTTGTTGTTTTATATTTTGGCCGTTTTTTGGACGATCAAAATTCTTTTAATAACTTTTTGTCAGGAGGGTTGACAGATGCTACATGCAAAGTTTGGTGCAAATCGGTCAAATCGCCTAGGAGGAGCTCGAAAAAGTATGTTTTTCATTTGTCGTGATTTAGCGAATGGAAAGTTACCGCGAAGGTGGGCATGGCTTACACCACACAATTCAGCGGAATTCAGAGAACACGTAAATAGAAGGTTTAACAATGTGCGACATATTATGTGTTGTTAGCCAAGTTATTAGCCAAAAACGCTTTTGCATTGAAAATAGCGCCACCTGCTGGTCATTTTTGGTGTGTGAGTTACAGGGGCCAGTCTATACCACCCCTATCAATTTTGTTTCCATGAGTGTTATGATGTTGGCACAGTGCCAAATATTAAATTAGACGGCCACCAGAGCGCCACCTAGTGGCGGATCGGTAAGTCCTTCGTCAGATATCCTCAGGAGGGCATTGACAATAATTATACCAAGTTTCGTGTTAATCCGACCAACTGATGTTGAGATGGGGAAGTGGTAACCTGAGTTTCATGTCATTTGGATACACCAATTTGGAGATATGCAGCACTTCCTGTTTAGAACGAAATCTGCAGGAAGTTGCTATTTAATAACACAGATGCTGTGTGCAAAGTTTCATGCCAATCGGTGACATTGCCTGGGAGGAGTTCGAAAAAGTAGGTTTGCGACATTTTACGAATTTGCGGAAAAAAAACGGTAGGCGGAAATGGGCGTAGCCTGTATCACGAGATTCACCACAATTCACTGAACGCGTGGATATAAGGTTTTTGAATGTGTCACAAAGTATATGGGAGTTATGACCCATTACCGATATTACGGTAAATTTTGGTTAATTTTTACACGGTAAGAATTACCGTTTATGTTTAAATTAATTACATTAACGCGGTGGATTATCAGGATATGTAATAACAGCCTCATTCAAGTCTCGCCATGCAGGCGCTGCGTGAATGCGTAGCATGTGTCAACACAAAGAATGAAAACATGGCGGAAGCGGCACTCAGGACATTTTCCCCCCAACTAAACGCACAAAGTCTGAGGTCTGGTCATACTTTGGGTTTCTGAAGAATGCCGAGGGACAGCTGGTGGAGGACAACTATCCTGTGTGCAGAACCTGCAGAAAGAAAGTTGCTGCGAAGGGTAGCAACACTACAAATCTGCTTGCTCATCTCCATGACCGTCATCCACAGCTTTATAGCCAATGCAAATTATGCCATGCAAACGTCAGTTATTGTGTGAGGGACTTCGGTTTTACTGAGATTGTCATAATGTGTAACTCTCGACGTATGCGGGACATTTGAGCCGTATCTGTCCTCCTTAATGGCGACTAGGTTTTCCGTTTTCGTTTAAGACACTTAGGAGCTAATACTAGCTGATTAGCTAATAGCCGTATTAGCAGCTATGTTGCTAACGTTAAGTGTTTCAAAATGAAACGGAGCTGAAAACACTGAGCGGAGCCGACAGAATATAAACCAATGTAACGTAACGTAACGCTAACTGAGATCAACTATGATTGAATCACTATGATTATGGTTATTGTATGGCGAGCTAGAATCGACATAGACGGCTAGTTATGCTTTCTCGACATAAGCTCAAGGAAACAACATAAAACGCTTCCGTGTTAACCTTTGACAGAGAGCATGCACATGCAGCATGTGCAACCGCCCAAAAATATCAAATTTCGGATGTGGCCGGACGAATGTGGAAAGTTAGAAGCATTTTGAAATTTGGGAAAGGGGCGAAATTGGAACACAAAGTCGGGTAAAGAATAATAATAATAATTAAAGCTGCAAGCAGCGTTGTGCGGGACCTCGCACTCGCGCCCATTTCGGCCCCCAACTTATGTCGTCATTGTGAATTATGTCATCGTTGTGAATTATTTAGAAATATCAATCATATTGCCACAAACATCAGAAAATCCTGACAGAGCTGAACGTTTTGATGTTTGAATGCTTTCTGTAGCTGTAGGTATGTATAAGTGATGTCACAACATGCAAATTAGATGAGTGAATTTATTCCCAGAAGATTCCTCTTCCTTTATTTTGAGGAAGAGACAACAAAAACAACACAAAACAAAATAAATCTACTGTGTAAATATGTCCAAAATGCAGTTTTAATGATATTTATGAAATCCAATATGGCTGCCGCCTAGTGATGCCACAATATGCAAATTAGATGAGTTAATTACTCCCATCAGATTCCCCTCCCTTTTTTTGAGGATGAGATGACAAAAACAACACAAAACAAAATAAATCTACTGTGTAAATATGTTCAAAATGTTGTTTTACTGAGATTTATGAAATCCAATATGGCCGTCGCCTAATGACGCCACAATATGCAAATTAGATAAGTTAATTTACTCCCATAACATACTTTGGGTCATGATGAATAGTTTTCTCATTTACAGTATGCCTTTATCTCTCACCACTTTCAAGCCACAGTCTTTTGAAATGTTGAAATGAAAATGGAATATTTTCCTCAATAAACGCTGGCACCTAAAGGGTTAAAATGGAGATTGTGCCCCTGTCATGTCTGCATGTAAGATGTAGACACGCACACACATCATGTTTCTGTGAGTTTGTGTGTGACAGCGGTTGCCATGTGCACCTGGCAGAAGAGCAGAGACAGACAGACAGAACACAGAGAAGAGACCTGTTTTAGTGGAGATTTAACTCCTTGAACAAGTTCTTCCCATGCCCAAACCGTTGATAAAGTTATAAAGAAGATCTGTTTTGCAGCAGTTGAGCTGGCATGTGTGCATCTTTAAAGCCGATACAATAAACGGTGTAGGAGGAGATGTGTTTTTTTTAAGAGCACGTTTGAGGTGAAATCTTACTTTGAAAGGGCAAGTAGCTCACTTCCTGTTTCCTGATTTAGGTCATGGGTGTCAGCGCGTTATTTGTAGGTCAAACACGCCAGTTTTGGTTTTATCTTTATAAGACATTCGTATGGGCCGCATTGGCCATTTTAGTGCGCCTATGTGGCGCTAGAGAGCCCATTTTGGAACTTTAGGGGTTAATAATGTGTATTTGCTGTTTCAAATGAAGTTTCTGCTGCTATAATCTGTCCTTTAAAGATTATGATACACACACACACAGAGCTGTGTGTGCGTGTCTGTGTGCAGCCATTGTCATGGCGATTAATGACTTGCCTGCACCTGAGGGGCACACAGAGAGCTCATGAGAGAGTAGATCAGCAAAGGCTGTTTAATATGGGTTTGAACTCCTCGAACAAGTTCTTCCCATACCCAAACCGTTGGTCCAATCAAGAAAATAAAGTGATGGTGAGAGAGAGCCACTTCTCGTGAATGTACGTGTCGTGTTTTATATCTCTAGAGTCAAAAATGTGGTCACACGAGCAAGTTTAAAATGTGTTGCACCTCAGCTATTTCCAGAAATTTCTCCTCTGAGTTTACATGGGAGTGAATGAGAAAAAAATCGGCGCTCCCTTCGCTTTGGAGCCACTCAGCAAAAATGTGTATGTGTGAGAGATTCCATGTCAACATATCTGTGAGCAGGACAAATTTTCCTACGTTTTTTGGTATAAATTGTGTATGTACAGTGAAAATTGTGGCCATGGCAGCCAGTTAAAGACAAAAGTTTTTGACGATTTTTAGAGCCCTCTCCACTCTAGCTCACAGCATTCCGTGCAATACACACCCATTATAAACTGACAATTTCTCCACATGTGCTCATGGTACTTTGAGAGGCACAGATTAAAAACGGTAAAAGATATGAAAAAGATGAAAACATGAGTGAATAGATGAGACCTGTGGCAACATTTGAGAGTTGGAATGGAGTCTGTAGCACAAAGTATGGAGACGCTGTAAAGGCTAGAAAAAGCCCAAAGATTGGTCCCTTTCTCCCCCTGCTGCCATTCATTTCCTATGGGACAGCTTTCGAAGATCGTCAGGGCGTTTTGTGACATGTCACCTAAAGGAGCCCATAAAATCCAAACCGTTCGAGTAATGAAAAAGTTATACATAAGATCTGATTAGCACCAGTTGATCTGTAATGTGTGTGAGTTTGAAGCCGATATGATAAATGGTGTAGGAGGAGATGTTTTTTTAGGAAGAGCAGTTTTGAGGCGAAATCCTACTTTGAAAAGGCAAATACCTCACTTCCTGTTGGATTTAAGTCTGGGGTGTCAGTGCTTGATTTGTAGGTCTTGATGAGACGAACACGGCAGTTTTGGTTTCATGTTTCTACGATGTTCCTACGGGCCGCAGCGGCCATTTTAGTGTGCCTAGGTGGCGCTAGAGAGCCCATTTTGGCACTTTAGGGGTTAATTTTTGCCGGGTCTGACATGCGTGCCAATTTTGGTGAGTTTTTGAGCATGTTTAGGGGGTCAAATTCCAGCTCAAAGAGGCGGCGGGAGAAAGAATAAAGAATAAAGGCAGCAAAAACAAACCTTCGGGCTCGGTCCCTAATAATAATAATAATAAACCTTACAGGAACAAGAGGGACTTCGTCCTTTGGCCGAGGTCCCTAATAAACTCAGCAAAAACAATAGGGTCCTCGCCCTTCAGCCGAGGTCCCTAATAATAAATAGCGTGATTACAATAGGGTCCTCACGGACGACTTCGTCGTCGCTCGGGCCCTAATAATAAACACCGTGTTTACAATAGGGTCCTACGGACGACTTTGTTGTCGCTCGGACCCTAATAATAAACAGCGTGTTTACAATAGGGTCCTACGGACGACTTTGTAGTCGCTCGGACCCTAATAATAAACAGCGTGATTACAATAGGGTCCTATGCGGACAACTTAGTCGTTGCTTGGGCCCTAATAACTAATAATAATAATAATAATAATAAACAGCGCGATTACAATAGGGTCCTCACGGACGACTTCGTCGTTGCTCAGGCCCTAATTAAAGCTCAAGCAGCGATGAATGGGCCCTCACACCTTCACACAACTCGGGGGGGCTGGCATGACGCCTTCTGACGCGTCAGCTCATTTCTGTCAAAGTTAGACATCGCATGCAGGAGTGACTTGGCATATCCATGATACAGTGCTGGAATGACATATTTCACATTTTGTATCACTTCCTCTTTCCACTAGAGGGAGTTGGAGAGCGCACTAATTATACATCATGTTTTTATACATCAAATATACAACACAGCATTTAACTTTCAGATAAATCAAAAGATAAGTGTTTGATGAGACCTGTTTCCAGTCACCACTAGGTGGCACTATGAGTATCAAGAGATATGGTCATATAAATGTTTTCAGGGCAGGACTAATATGAATCGTGAAGTTTGGTGAATATTGGACCATTTATGCCAAAGTTATAGCACTTTCGTTTTTTATGGCGAGACCTCAAAATTCAACACTCCGCAGCGGGCATGCCATTCAACATTGGGTAAATCCTGTAAAATCTTTTGGTCGCAACGTAGTCAGGCTCACATAAACCAAGTTTGGAGCAAATCTGATTAAATGAGAATTAAAAGACAGATCTTGATCAAATATTATACCGAAGTTTCTTACGGTAGTGCTAGAGGCCAGAGCAATGCCATCTAGAGAAACTGTGTCGTCAGATTAAGGGTCTCTGAGTTGTCTGGGGCCAAGAACAATAACTTCAGTGAATTTAACATAAGAAAATTGGTGCTCATCCAGGTTTTTATGTCTTTAAGGCAGTTATGAAGTTTAGTTAATTGATTACTTTTTTCTAGCTTCATCGATAAATACAACTGTGCATCATCCGCGTAACAATGGAAATTTACAGAGTGATTTCTAATTATGTTCCTTAAAGGAAATAAGTCTTGTAAAGTAAATAGATCTTGTGTTGTATTGTTTTGAAACTGCTTTCATCCATCCACAAGTTGTTTACTGCATTTCAAAATGAGCTGAGGGTATGCGGGGAGAGATGCCCACACACAGGCGGTATACCATCTAATATCATTGGCATAGCTTGTAAAGGCCAAAACACACCGGCGCCATACGACGCGCGTCAAAGCAGCCGCCCCCATTATTTTCTATTTACAAACCCACACTGGCGGCAGCTCGACACGCGTCGACCGCGGCACTTTACGCTATTGTCCTATTTTTCCAGCGTCGCCACCCTTGAAAAAGTGTTATTTTGTACTTCCCAGCTCCTGTAGTAGCAGCTCTGTTGAACAGCAGAGAAGAAGGACTTTGGCGCCATCTATCATTTGTTTTACTGTCGTTGTTATTGGTTGTTAATTTGAGCATCATTGGTTAAAAGTAGCAATGGATGAGGAGAGATTGATTGTTGAGGTAGAGAAATATCCGGAAATATACGACCCAAAATCACGTCATTATAAAGATAATGGCAAAAAAGATAGTGCCTGGCGAGCTATATCTTTGGAGATCGGCTCTTCAGGTGAGAAATCAAGTCAACAATGTAAAAATACTCCATTACAAGTAAAAGCCTGCATGAAAAATACTACATGTAAAAGTACACTATTAGCAGAAAACTGTGCTTAAAGTATTAAAGTAAAAGTACTCATTTTGTCCCACTGACTTATATAGTACTACATATGACACCATTATATTATTAAATTAAATCTGATACACTAATCTGTTTTCAGTTTTTGGACTTTTTCTCTAATCTTTGATTTTTGCTGAAATATTGGATCATTTGAACATTTATTGAAATGAAACCACGAGAAGTTTAGAGGGAAAAATCACTATTTGGTGGAGCTGTTAACAACTCATAGACATCTGAAATGTGACCCCAACTACACACTGCTTTTTGACGTCAGAAGACAAAAAGGTTGGAAACCACTGGTCTTAACAATGTGTTGTATTTTAAAAGCGTTATATTATTGTTATTATATATTATCAGAACTATGTACACACGGACCAACAGGCTGAGATACAGCTTTTTCCTGAGAGCTGTGGACAAGCTGCTGAACCCATAACCCCCCTCCTCCAAAAGAAATACCCTATCCTCAAGTGCAATATAACTGTCTGCTGCCAATACATGTGCAATAAATATCAATGTATAGTATTGTATGTGACTATTTATTCTATGTTTTATACACATATTTTGTATGCTGCTAAGTGGGGTGGACAACAAAGTTTTGTTGTATTTTATTATGCAATGACAATACAGTATCTGTCAATCTAGTATCTATCTATCTATCTATGAAACAGTTCAACAGAAGTTACAACAAATAAGTGACTTCTTGTAAAATTTTAATTTATATGCAGTAGTATATGTAAAAGCAGATTAAGATAAATTTTCATACATATATACAGTAATTCTCACATCAAGACACATTTTCACACAGTAATTCACATCCAGCAGGCGACGCAATAAATTACATTTAGTTGTAAAGAAGCTTAAAACAAGCTAAAAATACACCAAAATAATTTTGAAAAACATTTTCTGGAATACAATCATAAAAATTGTGCAAAGTTGCTGAACACTGAACATTAAAACTGAACATTGTAAACAGAGGTTGTCCATTGTGTCTAATCATCATCTGAAAAGTATACAATATTTACATCTGAAATGTAGTGTGGAAGTATAATATACAATCAAAAACAGAAACACTAAAGCACAGAGCAAGTACCTCAAAATTGAACTTATGGTACAGAGTAAATGTACTTAGTTACTTTCCACCACCGACTACACCATACGGTCCTGCCATGGGACACTTCCTTGTGGAAAGTTGAAATACTGGCACAGCTTGTCCCTCACCGTATATGCTGCCTGTCCACCTCTGTTGCCCCCCATCCTCTCCACATCCTCCAGCTGGTTCCCCTCCCACTCCTCCAGCCATCTCTGGTTCTCTGAGGGTTTGAAAAGAAAATTGTGCAGAATGCACGCTGTCAGCACAGTGGCATCCACTTTTTTTGGGTGGAGGTAGATCCTTCTCAGGAAGATCTGCCACCTGGATGCTAAGATCCCAAACGCATTTTCCACAACATTTCTCGCCCGCGAGAGTCTGTAGTTGAAAATGCGCCTTTCCCGGGAGATGTCACGTCCAGGATAGGGCCTCATCAGATGAGTTTTCAGAGGGAACGCAGCATCTCCGATCACTGTAAATGGCATGTTACCCAGATGTTCAGCCCCAGGGATAACAACATCTTCAGGCACATTGAGGGTTCCAGCCTCCAGACCTCTGCCCAGCACCGATCCAGCAAAGACTCCCCCATCACTTGACCTACCATAGTCCCCGATGTGGACCACCCTGAACCAATAGTCTGCATCCACCAGGGCCATCAGGACAACAGAAAAGCTCTTCTTATAGTTAAAATACAGGCTGCCAGAGTGTGTGTGTGTGTGTGTGTGTGTGTGTGCGTGTGTGTTGGGGGGGGGGGCCTGTATGGAGATGTGTTTACCATCAATGGCTCCGATGTAATTAGGAAAGTTACACTTTTCAAAGAACCTCTCTGCTATTCCTCTCCAGTCATCCTCAGTTGGCTGTGGCATGTAGGTCTCAATCATCCTGCGATTGATGGCGTCACAGGTGTCCTTGACGGCATTTGCTACAGTGCTCTCTCCTAAGCGGTAGTTGAAAGCGACGCTGGACATGGAATCTCCTGTTGCTATATACCTGTAAAAGAGCAGAAATACAATTCTGTAAACATGTGTTTGATAATTTACTTATTTCACATTTACAGTGTCAGATTGCAAGGCCAGGTGGAAGTCTCTGAGAGACACATTTGTGAAGTGGCACAGAAGGCAAGTTCTTCCCAGTGGGTCTGGGGCAACAAGCCAGCGTGACTGGAAGTATGCTTCCCTCATGGCTTTTCTGTTGCCACACATGCCAAACAGAAGGTTAGTCCTCTGAGAAAAGCCATTTTCAGTATTTATTTGTTTATTTGTTTATTTATTAGGATCCCCATTAGCCATCCCTCGTTGTGGGAGTAATGGCTGTTCTTCCTAGGGTCCTCACACAGGTCACAATTATATACATAGTAAAAACATACAGAATAACATTAACATCTAGAATCATATATGATAGTTACAATGAAAAAACTACAATATTAAATTCAATATTTACCACAATGTGGACTAATTGCAATTGGAAGAAATTGTTAAAAACAGTTTTTAAAGTTTTGCAAACACACCAAATCAATACCTGGCTTATGAAACAGAAAAAAACTAAAACTAACAAAAAACAAAACAAAACAAAAGAAACCAAGAAGTCAGATATTCACCTTTCTAAAATCATTTTTTTTTTTCAGTTTGTTTTTAAAACTACTTCTGCTTTCCAGTGATAAGAGCTCAGGTGGAAGCCTGTTCCACTCTGCAACAGCTCTGTACATAACTGTTCTCCTAAGTGTGTTGGTTCTCGGCAGAGGTAATGTGAATCTGTGGTTTACTGCTTGTCTTGTCTCATGGTTGTCTGTTATTGGTTGGCACTAGTTGTAAATATAAGCAGTTAGGTTTACCAACAGTATATATATTCTTTACAAACAGAATAAGACTGCATGTCAGTCTTGCTTTTACCATTAGCCACGATAGTCTGTCATGCATTTCTAACACATTCTCCCTTATGGAGCACTGAAGTGCAAGGCGAGCTGCTCTATTTTGAGTCAACTGGAGTTTTGACATTTCTTTTTGTGATGCACAAGACCATACTGTCGGACAATAGTCCAGATATGAAAGGACTAGAGACTGAGTTACAATTTTTAAAGATGACTCATCTAAGAGACTAGCACTTTTTTTAATGATGGAAATACCCCTACTCATCCTTGTGACTATACTACCAATATGAGATGTCCATGACAGTGTTTCGTCTATGGTAACCCCGAGCAGTTTAGCCTCCCTGACCTGTTCAATATCAGTATCATTTAGGGAGAGAGATAGTTTGTGATCCGACCTTATTAATGCATATTTAGAACCTAGCATTAGGCATTTGGTTTTAGAAACATTTAATTTCAATTTGTTTTCATTAACCCATTCTGAAACCAACATAATTTCCTTTTGAAGTGTATTGACCTGTTCAGAGTTTAAGCCTGATGCAAACATGGTGGTATTATCAGCATAAATCACTATGCCCGCATTCTCTAACATATAAGGAATATCATTTACGAAAATGGAGTAAAGGAGCGGTCCTAGGCAGCTGCCCTGGGGAATACCACATTCTAGTGTAATTAAATTTGATATTGAGCCATTAAAAACAACACATTGCTGCCTATCTGACAGATAACTTCTTAGTAACTCTGTGGCAGTATTTCTGAAACCATAGGCCTTCAGTTTCTTGATTAATAGGTCATGGTCTATAATATCGAACACAGCACTAAAATCCAAAAGTACTGCACCTACCACATTCTTTTTATCAATTTGTTGTAACCAACAGTCTGTTAAAGATGTTAAGGCAGTTGCTGTTGAGTGGCCCACTCTATACGCATGCTGGAAGTCAGTATTTAAGCTAAAATCATTAAAATACTGTTGGATCTGCTTATAGATAATGCCTTCAGAAAGTTTACCTATTACAGGTAAGATACTAATAGGTCTGCTGTTTGGGCCTGCAAATGGTTCCTTACAGTTTTTCGAGAGAGGCGTTACCTTTGCTATTTTCCAACGCTGTGGGTACACATACTCTTTAAAACATAGGTTAAAAATATAGGCTAGAGGCTTGGCTACAAATTCTGCCGACAGTCGTAGTAGTTTACCATCCAGATTGTCAGCCCCACTAGGCTTGTCTGTTTTTAAGGAAAGAAGAAGCTTTTTAATTTCATCAGCATTAGTGACCCTAAATTCAAAATTACACTGTTTGTCATGCATGATATATTTCCTTATTAAGGCATCTGACAGCTCTCCATCCTTCGGCATCATCTGATTTCTGATTACTTCCACCTTACATTTGAAATATTTATTGAAATGATTTGCAATGTATTGATTGCATTACCATTATAAAGCCAGTAACAAAAATCATTATTTCACTTTTACTTTTTAGAGTAATTTACAGTTACAATTGCTTTGTGATTTGGCGCTATATAAAAAAAATGACGTGACTTTTTAAATCTAGCACCACGGGCAATTTGGAGGCCTCTGAGCCAGGGCATGACCCAGATGAGGAGGAGGAGGAGACACAGCAGCAGCAGGAGGATGAGGCTCCGCCTCTCCCTGAGAGAATTCCACCACGAGCCAGGGCATCCAGCAGCAGAGACAGAAGCAGAAGCCCCAACACAGTACTAAACACAGTACTAAACACAGTACTAAACACAGTACTAAATGAAAAGTTGATGGAATTACAAGTCCACCCAAGGAGGCGGCACCAAAAAATGAGTGTGAGCTATTTTTAGCAAGTTTGGCTCCTCAGATGGAGAGACTCAACCCTAGAAATAAAGCGAGAGCAAAAATGAGGTTCCTACAGATTCTGGAGGACCTGGAAACCTCACAAGAAGATGGTAGACCCATCACATATCCCCGTCACACCCCAGCCATATGACAGATCAAGGTCTGTCATGCGAGAGCAGTGGGAAGCTAGGCACCCACCATTTGCCTCCAACTACATTCAACCCTATCATGGGTCTATAGGAGGGCCAACTGCAGAGCAGGATCTACATCATGAACACTTGTGAGCTGCAAAGTGGGTCCCACATACAACCTTAATGCTGCCCATTTACAATGTTTAACTTTAATGTTCAATGTTCAGCAGCTTTACGCAATTTTTATCATTTTATCTCTATTGTTCCAGTGAATGTTTTTCAAGATTATTTTGATGTGTTTTAAGATTGTTTTAAGCTCCTTTACAACTCAATGTGTGTGTGTGAAAATGTGTCTTAATCTGAGAATTACTGTATATGTATGAAAAATTTGTCTTAATCTGCTTTTACATATAGTGTTGTGTTGCATATTAGGTTTTAAACTGTTCCAAGAATTCACTTTACTTATTTGTTGTTTGTGAAAGTAACTTCTGTTTGAATTGTTTCAATAAATCATTCATATTATTTGTTGAGTTTCACTGACGTACACAACTTTAAACATGCTGGTGTATGTACCTGGTATTAAAGGATCCCAACTAATATTCAAGGGCATGCTCACATAGCATTTGTGTTTTTTTAGTCTCACCAGTAGATTAAATACAGCTTTCATAATGACTATTTCTTTTAAAGAATGTAGTTCCAGTAAAAACTGTAATGTTTTTTCAAGGGAGACCTGGGCACAATATTTCTTTAATTCATTGTTTTAAAGTCTTACTTTAATGTGACTGCAAGCTTTTGTTTTGGCTCGATGGGACTTCTGAAATTTGTGTCCATCTTTGTGATGTCAGGTCCAATCATGGAGAGAACGTAGTCCATCTCATCTGCACTCATCCTAAAATATTTGCGGTGCCTCTCAGTAGATGCCCGGAGCTCCTGGACCAGATTGTGGTATGCCCCCTGCTCTTGCCTCCGTTCATTGATGGGGTGCACCCAAACCCTTTTTCTGGCCTGCAGCCTGCGGCGCAGCAGCAGAAGGGCAGCAACCCTTTTTCTGTCCATATTTGTTCTGTTGAAAAAATAAAAATAAATAACTGCTTAAAATGTAAACCTGTTCGTGTTAAATTTAAAAAGGGATATACTGGCTGCATACATGTAAACGTGTGGCTATGTTAAAACCTCTTCTCCTCTAGCCTCTTTTCTAGGCTTCTGCTCGAAAGTGACATACCCAAAATGAATATATCTCTACATCTACAAGGTATATTTGAATAATTTTGGTGTCATAATGAAGGGAACACTTGTGAAATTTGTTCAGATGTGTAAGTATCAATATTTATGTCACTGGCTCAGAGTAAATTAAGATGGCACACAGCATAAATGAAAGATTTCATTTCCGCCTAAAAAAAAATCACACCAATATGAAGTATATCTCTTTGAAATGATGCAGTTGCAGCTCTAAATCTAAATTATCTCTGCCAAGTTTGATCCTTATAAAGTCAGGCAGAGCAAATTTTATGCTGTTTGTTGCAGAGCCTGCAGTTTAACAGGTTTATCAGGCTAACGTTATGTAGCCAGAAAACAACAGCTGTTAACATTTAACAGTTAATGTTAGTAACGGCTAGTGTGGGCCGCGAGCGCTACCTAGAGGTCTGCGAAACAAATTCAGTTTTGCACCTGTGGGCCGCGAGGGCAGCATACTGTTATGTTGACACACTTAAACAACTGACTGGCGCATTACCGTCACCAAGTGGTGGGAGGCTGTATTGTAACTGAGTATTGTAACTAGTTTATCTATTTTTTTATTTATTTTTAGTTTCGTTTGCACTTCATTTCTATTCTATTTAATGTTATTTATTTATTTAATTTGAAACTTGTATTACTTTGAATGTATTTATCACCACATAATAGGCCTATATTATTTGTAAAATTTCAAATTTTTCTTATCAGTTTTTTGAGAGGCCATCCTTTTTGCTTTAACTTGAGCCTTTAAAATTGTTGTCAAATATGTTCTTGTAGCACATTTGTCCCATGAATTGTTAGCCTGTTCGGCATCTTGACGGAGGTGTAGATTTATATCCACATGATAAATAAATGTTTCTGTGATGATCACATTGTATCATGTAATTTATTTGATACGTTTTTAGCTTATTAATAGGAAGTGGATTTGATCTAGTTATTGAATACAAATCAAACCAACAGTAAGATCAATTAAACATGCTAATATCTGAATGGCCCCGGGCCACACTGTACTAGAAAAGTTGGGCCCCAAGGTCAAAAAGGTTAAGAACCCCTGGCTTAAACCAACTCTTGCAGACCCTCCAGTATTGTCAGCAACAGAGAATGCACTGAGGGCAGATAATGCTTTTGCCTTTTCTGGACCTACAATATCCCAGAATGGTTGGATCTGCAAAGCACCTGATTTCATCAAGACTGCAGTGATGTTTGGCAACAAGTCCTAGCTGGCTTTTGCCAAAATCAGGACATCTGTGTCAGAGGAGAAGTAAGTAAGTTGAACATCTGCAGATTTTTGTTTTGCTGTTGATGCAGTGAGGCAGATCATTAAGGTTTCAACTTCCTTGTAGTTTTTTATGAAGCTTCCAACATCTTTGTTGCTCTTTGTGCGACTAGACGTTGAGGTGATGCAACTTATAACAAATTTGGCTGTATTCGAGTTAACTTAGACAAAGAGTTAACTAAAATCAATCATTTATTTGTCACATGAAATCATACAAGGTATGAAATGTGTGATCCCATCGGCTCCTTTAATGTGTGTTTTGGAATTTAGTCATTTCTTCTTTCATTGTAGGCTGCTGCTTTATAATTGTCCATGTTTACAGACTGGCTGCAGTGTGTGTGTTTATGGCATCCTGCATGGTTCTGTTAATTCATGGTTTCTGGTTGTAGAATGATTTAACTGTAGTTAAGAAAAGGAAATCTACTACAGACTCAATTAATTCATTGACAACATCAACAGAGGTGCCCTGGAATGTGCTCTATCCTCAGATTGGCTCCATCTCTAGCATCACTAGGGGATGTGTTGAAGTATATTTACATATCTCAACCTCAAAAAGACAGCTGCATGGTCACTCCTCCTGTACACAGGCAGCACTGCTCTACAACCACCTCTGAACGGCGTATGGCAGTGATCCAGGATGTTTATTCTCCTTGTAGCGCAGGGCGAGCCAGAACATGACAGCGTTGAAAGTGATGATTAGTAGTTTGAAGTGGATACGCTGGGGGATGGGGAGCCAGTGGAGGTTATGAAGGATGGGGGTGATGTGGTCACGGGTCCTGGAGTGTGTGAGTAGAAGAACAGCTGAGTTCTGGATATATTGAAGTTTCTTGAGTGTTTTGGATGATAAACTGTAGAGGAGGTCATGCAGTAGTCGAGTCTGGAAGTGATGAATGCATGGATGAGGGTCTGTGCAGCTGAGAAGGAGAAGGATGGATGGAGGCGGGTGATGTTCCAGAGATGGAAGAAGGCTGTTTTGGTGAGGTGTTGGTTAAAGGGGAGGGTCTGGTCGAAGATGACACCAAGGTTACGGACATGAGGGGAGGAGAGCACAGTGGAGCCATCGATGGAGAGGGAGAAGTTATGGGTGGATTTGATGAGAGATTTGGGGCCGATGATGATGACTTCTGATTTGTCACAGTTAAGTTTGAGGAAGATGTCATGAATAGTCATTCCAGTCCCAAGTTGTTTTGCAGCCAGGATTTTATTTTGGTGATGCAGTTGGTGAGGGTAGAGTGAGTGGTGGGAGTGATGGCTTTGGTGGAGATATGGAGCTGAATGTCATCAGCAAAGCAGTGAAACTGAAGTCCATGACAGCAGATTATGTGACCAAGGAGGAGAATGTACAGGATGAAGAGGAGGGGGCAGAGAACTGAACCTTGGGGAACACCTTGGCTGAGGGGAGCAGTGGGGGATTTGCAATTGTTTATGCTTATGAAATGGTGTCTGTCAGAGAGGTAGGAATTGAGCCAGGAGAGAGCAGTGGCGGTGATGTTAAGAGTGGTTTCAAGGCGGGAGAGAAGGATGGAGTGGTTGACGGAGTTGAATGCTGCACTCAGGTCGAGTAGCATGAGTATTTGAGTTTGCTGGCATCAGAGGAGAGGAGAAGGTCGTTTGTGACTTTGAGGAGGGCAGATTCAGTGTTGTGGTGAAACCTCACCACCTTCAAGCAGGTAGCACTGTTGTAATGGAAATGCAAATCCCTGTTGTGCTGGGCTGATGGCCCAAACCAAGCCACATTAAGCCAAGCCAGCTCATAAAAGTCAAAAGGGGGTATATATGTGAAATAGGCAATAGATACAAAATACTCATGAGGATGAATGTATTTTTAGGAACTAAAAACACAGCCACAAATCTTTGATCCATGTCTTTCATAACTGGACTCTATACAGTATTTACTTTGTTTGTGGGCTACAGCACAACAAAGTAGGAAATAACAGTAAACACAATTAAAAAAGACAAAAAATCATTTATCTAAGTAGCCTACTTACTTTCTTAGTTATGGTAGGAGCACAAATATCAAGGAAACAAACAAAATCAGCAATTTTAAAAATTTGGACAGGCAAAACACTGCTTCTGAAATGCTCCCAGTGTTGAATGATGTAATATGGAGGACCAAACAAAAACTGGTCACAGTGGGAATGTGGGACTGCTGAGCCCCGTTTAATTGTTCCTTTAGTATCGATGTGCATTTACTTAGGTGTATTGATGATGTTTCAATCATGTGATTCACGCTAAACAAAAACAGAAAAATAAATAAATCCAACACACGATGCACACAAAAAAACAGCTGGAGAGACAATGAGATTTTGGAACTTCTGTTCGTAAGGGCCAATGCCAAAATTGTCAGGCAAATCTATGGAAGAAGAAACAAAATTATGATCTTACCATGTAACAAAACACTACAATTCCACGGCATAATTTTTGCACCATGTCCTGCCCCCTGCATCCCTACCCTTGACCAAACAAGCATTTCCAGTTGGTAAAAATGCATGTGACACAGACAATATCCTGCTGTGTGCTACATGTGTGAAATGGAGTTCATATGAGAAAACAGCTTCTGTCAAAATGCATTAACTTGTTATTTCAAAGCATTTCGATGCTTCTGTTTCTCAGGATTTTAACTTACTCTCTGCTCCTCCTACAATTTTTTAGCTAGTTAATCATGTAAAGTGAGTAGAAAATGCTTCCACAGAAACCATTGCTGTGGATCAACTTCTGCATTGCAAAATAACCAATTACAAAATGTTTTACATTTCCATTAATCTTAATAATGTCTTTTGTGTTTGTCTCTGTTGTGTCCTGTTTTTTTCCAAACCTCTGGACTTTCAGTAAGGTCAGGAAACAGACAGCTTCCTCGGAGCCTCAGTGTCCAAATCGTCCTTGAAGCTGACACTGGGACAGTCAGTACAGGAAGTGAGAAGGCAGTGATGTCACAGGTGTGGCTTCGAATATTTATTATCACCACCAGCTGCCGCCTCAAGCAGCCGACTGTGGTTGTGGAAGCTCTTCCTGTGGGAACGCTTGGCATCACATCCTGTTAGTCAGACAGGCAGGTGACCAGGGGATCTGTTCTCTTATGACCAAACAATAAAATGAATTATTGACCTTTTACCATAGTGAAACATAAAAAAGGGCTATTTCTGTGAAAAAAAAAAAAAAAAAGTCATTGGGTGAGAGCTGGTGAACAACCTAAAACGGTAACAGTTCGACTACAGTGTTAACACATACAGAGAGACAGACAGACAAGCATATCCATGAGACTGTTTGTGCAAATATCTAAAATTAACTTTGTTTTCCTTAAATCCCAGACAGACTAAACCAACTTCAGAGAATTAGCAGCGATGAAAGCTCCCTTCGGCGTTGCTTGATGACGCTGTGTCTTGTCCAAAAAGTTGCACATGAACGCACCCCAAAGACTACAGCCGACAGCCAACCAGCATGTATGTTCTGCA
>NC_065522.1:23138830-23151392 GCF_006386435.1 Epinephelus moara | reverse complement strand
TGTAGCATGATGTTATTAGGCTAAATACAACATTCTAACAGTGTCTGAGCTGATTTATTGACACAGCATACTTGTAGGCTGCTGTAACGTTAGGTTTACAGAGGAAATAACGGGAAATAACGGGATGTGACTTAATCGGGTGAAAATATCGTTAGTGAAAGAGAAACAAGTGTTAGTTATGGGATAAGAGCCAAGAGTCACAAAGACTCACATATGTTAAAATTTACTTACAACCGGTGTATTTAGGACAAAGACAACAAATATAAAAAAATAAGACGCCCGTACACACACCGCTTCGGCACATAGGCACATGCAAGTCCGACACCCGATATCCCAAAAGTTTAGAGGGTGATGTTGAGTTTTTAATGATTTTATATATGAATATATATGAATATTTATATATATATATATATATATATATATAGGCAGTGACGGACTGGGACTAAAAAGAGGCCCCATGGCGGCGCATCGGCCAGCCAGGGGTAAAGAAATTTCATATTATTTTACAAAAAAATATGCATTTTTACATCATTTTAGATGATCAGTTCCTTATTTGTGAAAGAACAGGCATGGTGTCTCATATCCCCCCTCCCACATATTACTAGGTACTATGATTGATGATTTTACACATACTAACATAAAATACACTATCATTGGCGGAACGTTTCAGAGCGCCACAGAGACACAGAGTGTTCCACAACTACCATAGAAACTCACACACTCACTGCCTTTTTTTTTTTTTTTTTTCAAACATTTTATTGAGAGTGAAGTCCAGTATGCACAATCCATTAATTAATTTACAAATATAAAGGTTACTAAAATATAAATACAAATATAATATAGACCATCAGTAATTGACATACATAACTTACACGGACATCAATCTCTATTACGAAACTGACGGAAAAAAAAACACCATAGTGGAAAAACTAAAGAGAATAAAAAAAATAATAATAAACAAAAAGAAATAATCGATAAATTATACACTAAAATAAATAAATAAAAAATAGGTGAATAAATAAATAAATGTGTTTCCCACACCCCACCTCCCCTACTGCACCACCCAGAGGATCTACTTTATAGCAGTAACAGAAACTACCTATAAGCAGAGTTAAGCTCTGCTACTTGGCCTCTCAAGATAGTGAATAAGAGGTTGACAAATTGCATCAAATAAATTCACCTGATCATTCCTAATATATCTAATCCTCTCCAGCTCAGAGATATTAACAAGATCATTAAGCCACATTTTAACATTTGGACATTCTTTACCCTTCCATAGCATCAGCAAGCATTTCTTGGCAGATATAAGACAATAGCTAATAAATTGTCTATGGGCCGGTGTGAAATGATTTAATCTTTCTAAGGTATTGAAAATAATAGCTTGCACCTCCAGCTCAATTCTAGAGTCCAGAATATTTGAGATTGTGTCAAGAATGTTGCTCCAATACATATTAATCTTAGGACACATTAAGTAAGAATGTACAAGAGTGGCATCATTAGATATTAATCTTAGGACACATTAAGTAAGAATGTACAAGAGTGGCATCATTAGACTGACACTTATCGCACAGAGAGGAAACAGAGGGGAACCATTTATTAATCTTAGATTTGGAAATATGTAGTCTGTGTACTATTTTAAATTGCAATAAACAGTGTCTGACATTGATAGAACATTGATTAATTTGTTTTAAACTCTGGTTCCATTGCTCCTCTGTAATCTGGATATTTAGATCTTTTTCCCATTTCTCTCTAATGCGAGATGTGTCAACCTTTTCATCCTGTAAAAGCATATATAATGTTGATACCAGAGTACATGGTGACATTGTGATAACTGATCTAAAGGTAGCGTCTCTTATAGTGTCATAGGATGGTATATACTTCTGAACATAATCTCTAATCTGAAGATATCTGAAAAAATTGGATCCAGGTAGTTTAAATTTATCAACCAGTTGTTGAAATGAAGCAAAATTCCTATCAATATTCAGATCTAGTAATGTTTGGATTCCACACTTTTCCCAAATTTTAAAGGCGACATCCAGAGTGGATGGCGCAAATGAGGGATTTCCATAAATTGGCATCAGAGAAGCCAGAGAGCTGAGATTGAAATGTTTATTTAGTTGCTTCCAAATGCAAATTGATGCAGATATCATTTCGTTGCCCTGATATTTTGATTTGGGAAGTCTGGAAGGTGATAAGAGAATGGCCCCTGGATTATATGGTGAACAGTCTTCTCTTTCTAATAGCAACCATTTATGTGAGGCAGTAGGAGAGTGAAAGTAGTACATCCATACACGGACGTTTACAGCCCAATAGTAACGGTTAAAGTTGGGTAAAGCTAAGCCTCCCGCTGTCATAGATTTACATAGATGGGTTTTTTGTATTCTGGGACGTTTGTTATTCCAAAGAAATTGGGATATAATGGAATCTAGTTTTGAGAAGAAGGCCTTTGTTAAATAAATCGGAAGATTTTGAAATAGGTAAAGCAATTGGGGTAAGCAAACCATTTTAATTGCATCCACTCTGCCTATGAGAGAGAGAGGCAGAGTCTTCCAGTATTTTATACGTGACTGTAATCAAGAAATGAAAGTAGTAAAATTTTCTTTAAATAAATCGTGGAATTTTCTAGTAACCTGAATACCTAGGTAGGTGAATTTATTAAGAGTCACTTTAAAAGGTAAGGTGTTTAATATATCTAGGTTGTGCAATCTGACAGGCATAAGTTCACTCTTATTCCAGTTAATACGGTATCCAGAAAAATTTCCAAAAATAGTAATGATTTCTAATGCTTGTGGAATGCTCACCTTTGGATTTTTTATGTACAGTAATATATCATCCGCATATAAAGAAATCTTGTTTTGTGTTGTGTCTGTGTCATAACCATAAATAAGAGGTTCACTTCGTATTTTCTCAGCTAATGGTTCTATCGGTAGTGCGAATAGAAGAGGTGAGAGCGGACAACCTTGTCGTGTCCCTCTGTATAATACAAATTCAGGGGATATTATTTGATTTGTCAGAATTCTGGCCCTTGGACTTTTGTAAAGTAATTGGATCCATTTAATAAAGTCTTTACCTAAATTAAATTTATGAAGTACACTAAAAAGATAATTCCATTCAAGTTGGTCAAACGCTTTTTCTGCATCAAGTGCAGCAATAACTAGATCCTCCTCAGGTTTTCGTGTAGTATATAATACATTAAAGAGACGCCTCAATTTAAAAAAAGATTGCTGGTTGGGAATAAATCCAGTCTGATCAGGATGAATGATTTTGCTGATAACTTTATTCAGTCTCAGGGCCAGAACCTTGGCAAATATGCGTGCATCTAAATTAAGCAAGGATAGCGGACGATACGAACCCACGTCCTGAGGGTCTTTACCCTTCTTGGGAATGACAGTTATAACTGCCTCGCACATAGTTTGTGGAGATTCTTCACTCTCCACTGCATAAGTAATGACTTTATGGAGGTATGGAAGGATAGTTACTGACATTTTTTTGAAAAATTCTGCGGTAAAGCCGTCAGGCCCCGGAGCCTTGCCGTTCTTCAATCCTTTAACTGTGAACTGTATTTCTTCTAAGGTAATAGTTTTATTTAAGAAGTCTATATCTTCTTGGTTAAGGCTTGGAAGGTTACAGCCATTTAAAAAATTCTGAATAGAAATAGGATCCTTTTCAGACCTGGAACGATATAATTCTCTATAAAATTCAAAAAATTGATTATTGATTTCTTTACCTGTATAAAGTAGTTTCCCTGTGCTATTTTTAATTCTCTGTATCATACAGTCACTTTCTATTTTTCTAAGTTGTCTAGACAGCAAGTTATGTACTTTTTCCCCATATTCAAAAAATGTTTCCTTCATATACCACAAAGATTTAGTTATGTTAGAAGTAAAGATTTTGTTGTACTCATATTTTAACAACAAGATCTTCCTGTATAGTTCTCTGGAAGGATTTTGAGCATTGTTTTTATCCAGTTTTTCGATCTGTTGTTCCAAATTCTGTAGTCTTTCCTTATTTATTTTATTTCTAAAAGCCTCATTAGAAATGATATGCCCCCTCGGAACAGCTTTTAGAGTGTCCCATAGCAGTAATGGTGAGACATCAGGGCCATCATTAGTCTCATAGAAAGTCTTTATGTGAGTTTCTAGAGTAGAACAAAACATAGGATCTGTGAGAAGTGTGGGATTCAGTCGCCATCTCTTATGTTTTGCAGTGTTGTCTTCCAGTTGTACAGTAAAAGAGAGGGTTGCATGATCTGAAATTGTTATGGTATGATATTTTACATTTTGTACATTAGGGAGCAGTTTAGTGTCTACAAGGAAATAATCAATCCTACTGTATGTGTTATGCACTGGAGAAAAAAAGAATATTCTCGGCCTGTAGGATTTATAACCCTCCAAATATCTACTAAATTGGAATTGTTAATAAAAGAGGTAAGTAATTCAGCTGTTTTAGTCTTCTTTAATTTTTGCTGTGATGATTTATCTAGATATGGATCTAATACACAATTGAGATCACCTCCAATAATTAGATTAGACTGAGGAGCAGGTGCTGGTATGCGCGATAATATTTTACTATAGAAGCCAGGGCTATCAAAATTAGGTCCATAAATATTTAATAAGGTTATAGGACTAGAATATAGTTCACCTGTGACAATAAGAAACCTTCCCTGATTATCTGCAATAGTATCTCTATGTTTAAAGGGGATGTTTTTCCTAAAAAGAATAGCAACACCCCTTGCTTTAGTAGAAAAGGACAAATGAAATGTCTGGCCAACCCAGCTACATCTAAGCTTAGTGTGTGCTACATCTTTAAGATGTGTTTCTTGTAAAAACATAATGTCAGCAGATATCCTTTTAAGGTAAGAAAATATCTTACCTCTTTTTACGGGATTATTTAGGCCTTTAACATTTAAAGAAGTAAATGTTATCCCACATTTGCCGATATCTGTTTTTTGGATACCACTAGGCCTATCTGTCATAGAATTAATTTTTTTACATTGAAAGATATAAGCCATTAAGCAAAGCATTACAATAATTTCTGAAAGATTCTCCCACCCAGAACTCACTCCAAAAAAACCCAAAAGAAAAAAAGAACATAAGTGAATCAATCTAGTCGCAGAAAAAAAACGACGCGAATCCCTAATTACTATATGGAGCATAGCTAAGTATATATATATACACATAGCTACAGATAGCCCTGCGTCAGCAAAGAACCAGATCAACATAGGCCAGGGCTCCTGCCAATTATAGGAATATAACCAATATAGCATACTGTTAACTTTCCATTATTTAACAATTAACAAGAATAGGCCTATGTGCATTCACTGTCCCATTCGCTTTTTTCCCCTTTTATTCCACTGAGTGAGAAGAATATCACCCAAACATGAACTTAAGAAGCTGAGAATAAAAAAAAATAAAAAAATAAAAAGGAGAGCAAGAAGAATACTCATCCGTTCAGGAATCTCAGCGTTACAGAGTTAATCAAACCATAAATATATAGGCTATACTGGGCGCCTGCGCTCATCATCCCCGTGTACTTAAACGGGATAACAGAATCTAACCATGACATCAAAAACATAAAGATTAATACAAAATGTTATTTAAGCGGTTTGTAATTATGTGTCATGGGCTTGTTGCGGACCTATTGTGCGCATATTTAAAAAGTTGTTGTTAAATCCCCTAATTTAGTTCATACAAATGCACTAGGACCGTAAACTCACCACTTATTCGGGGGGGACAAATTTGGACTAACAGGGGAAATGTCCAAATCATCTTGTGTCCTCTAATAATCATATTGTGGTGTTACGAATTACATAGTCCATGGCTTTCTTAGCGTCAGCAAATCTCTTTTCTTCTTTGCCGGGTAGTGTCACTCTCAGCCGAGCTGGGTAGGCCTATATGAATCCATATTTTGCACCTGTAATCCCACGAAGTGTACGTCTCACATCTGCGAAGGATGCCCGCTTCTTAGAGACTGAAGGAGGGTAGTCAGGGAAGATATGCAGCCGCATACCTTGATGTGTAATGGGGTCAGCCTGCCGTGTGCGTCGGAGAATTTCTTGGCACTCATGGTGATAATGACACTTAATTATTATTGCTCTCGGCGGCTTGTCCGGTTCTCTGGGCTGCTGAGCTGATCTGTGTACACGGTCCAAAAGTGGCGTTTCCCCCAGGTTAAGTACGTTTTTCAACAGTTCACCAGCAAAGTTTTTGATATTTGGGCCCTCTTTGCCCTCCGGTATGCCAATAACCCGCACATTATTTCTGCGCGAGTGTCCTTCCAAGGTTTCACACTTGTCCTCAAGGGTTTTCACCAGGGAAGAGAGTCGTGTGACTTCTTTCTGTAGATCAGTCGTTAAATCCAACATGTGTGTCGCACTCTTCTCCAGTTCAGACAAAGTAGCACCATGAGTTTCTGTGGTAGTTTGGAGCAGGTGAATGGCGGCCTCGGTGATAACCTGCTGTGAGGTAAATTCCGCCCTCAAAGTGGTTGTTACCTCTGCAATCTGAGCATCTACGGTTGCACATATTTCTTGCTTAATTGAGTTAATATCCACCTTCAAAGATGCGATGGCATCGAGAATCACCTTGTTGTTTTCGGTTATTGAGCATGGCGGCATGGCGTCTTGTTCTTGTTCCTTCAATCCAGCTCTCCTGTTAGGCATTGTGGCGCACGTTTTTCTTCCTTCTGTCAGATTACTGTCGCCACTATTTTAGAATTGCTTTGGAGTCAATAAATATTGATTTTGATGGTTATCGATCTGAAATAGAGACTTAAGGCAGGAGCTCACGGGAAACGTGACCTACTCTTTCATCGCTTCACAGCGCCCCCACTCACTGCCTTGATGCACAATAGAAGAGGAGATATACAGACACAGTCATTATGAATGATAAAGCTGATTTGTGGCTTGCATGGGAGCATGTGGAAAGCTAACCATATGATGAGAATGCAGAAATTCAGAACACACACCACACAATCAACTCACTACAATCGCACTGGTACAGTAGACAACAATGCACAGCACACGAGATAATAAGGCAGCAGCAAAACCCCCATAAATTCAGGCACGTTCAAAGGCCAGACTAATAACCTCAGTTAATAATACTAGCTCTATGTCTACCAAAAAAAAAAATCTGAAATCAAACACCACACAACTTCATCCTAAAGGCTTAGCCTACTTCCACCATTAACCATAGGCGCCCCCTCTTGGACAGAATACAGCACAACCAAATTATAACAACAGAAACATAAATCTTACACCAACCACAATGCATATTAAAACAGTTTCACCAAAACATGAAAAGAGCACTGCACAGCCACAGTGCACATTTCAATAGCTCTATCAAAAGCACTAGTTACAACAGAAACAAGAAGGACCCTATGTGTTATAAGCCATAATAAATGTTACAGCAGCCACAATGCATATAGCTTCACCAAAACATGACAAGAGCACTGCACAGCTAGAGTATAAAAATAAATATGTGTCTCGCAGTGTCTTCTTTTAAATCTCTTCTTAAGACTCACAAATTATATTTAGCCTACTACTTATATGTATATTGTGGCCGATAAAAATGTTTTTGCTAAGAGAAGATTTATTTATTTATTTTTTACTTTTTTTTGCCTGGCAGCCGGCAGGCATTTGCCAAATGCCAGATGGCCAGTCCGTCACTGTATATAGGCCTATATATATATATATGTATATATATATATATATATATATACTTTTTTTTTTTTAATTTTTAATTTTATATACTTTATTAATCCCCGAGGGGAAATTCAATTTTTCACTCTGTTGTCAATTACACACAGGTCCGAACACACACATGCACAAACAGGACCTATACATGCACTAAGTGGAGAGATGTCAGAGTGGGCTGCCCATGACAGGCGCTGTGAGCAGTTGGGGGGGTTCGGTGCCTTGCTCAGGGGCACCTCGGCAGTGCCCAGGAGGTGAAGTGGCACCTCTCCAGCCACCAGTCCACGCTCCATATTTNCTTTTCATCTAAGGTCTGACGCTGAAGCCTGACACCTGAGGATGTCCTAAAATGTATGCCGTACTTTTCAGATAAAATGGGGAAATTCTGTTTCAGAACCTTTTTACGTCAGCAACAGAGTGAGACAGGGTGGAATTTTGTCCCCTTTTCATTTTAATGTATATATGGATGACTTGTCACAGCAGTTGAATGCATGTAATACAGGGTGTATTGTTGGCTCTATGTTAATTAATCACCTAATGTATGCAGTTGATTTGGTAATTTTTTGCCCATATAGTGCTGGCCTACAACAGCTATTGAAAGTCTGCTCATAATATGGTCTCGATTTTGACATCAAATATAAGGCAATTAAGAGTAAGATTATGATAGTTAGAAGCAAAGGTGATAGAAAATTAGTTTTTCCTGAATTCTTTTTATCTGGTATTAATCTTCATGAATGTATTGAGATCATATCTCGGCCATCATATTGTAAATGATATGTCAGACGATAAAGATATTAACAGACAGTGCAAGTTATATGCGCAGGCCAATATGCTCGCACGTATGTTTAGCATGTGCACTGTTGATGTGTTAAGATAAAAATGTTAAGATAGCTTTATTTAGAGTATTTTGTACCCCTCTGTATACTGCACACGTGTTTATAGCAAAAGCAAGATGCAGCGACTCAATGTGGCCTACAATGATGACATGAGAATGCTTTTAAAACTTCCCAGATGGTGCAGTGCCAGTGAAATGTTTGTAAATGTTGGGGTGCCAAACTGTTGAGCTGTGATACGTAATCATATGTACAGGTTCATGTGCAAGTTGTCAGTTTCAGGTAATAGTATTATACTTTACTTGAGTAATTGTGAGAGGAGCTCGGTCCGCTTCTCGTCGAGATTGTAGAGCCACTGGCGCTCAAGTCTGTACGTGCACACAGCTACCTAATGCCTGTCCCTTTGTGTCATAATTTAGTTGATGATGCTTTACTTGATGTATGTTATTTAATTGTATTGTTGTATGTATTGTTCGTTATATGTATTCTTTTTTAGTGCTATGGGCCTCACGCTGTGTCCTTAATAAAGTCATATTATTATTATTATTATTAATAACTTCAAATAATAGCATTGAATACATTAAATGATCTTTATGTCCATCTGGACCTTTTCCCACTCACAAATAACCTCAATTTAAAAAAAAAAGAGCTTCTAGTTTGTCCATTGCTTACTTGTTTGTTTTTTTTTGTTGTTGTTGTTTTTTGTTTGTTTGTTTTTGTTTGTTTTTTTAAGACTGTGTCTTGATTGCCAGGACACACTTACAGAAACTGGGATCATTGTATGAAGTATTGTACAATGACAATAAAGCTATTCTTCTTCTTCTATCCCAGCCTATCCCAGTTCAGTTGACATTGGGAGAGAGGCAAGGTACACCCTGGACAGGTCGCCAGACTATCGCAGGGCTGACATGTAGAGACAGACAACAAAGGCGATGGTGCTAACCACCACACCACCCTCCAAAGGCATGCACAAATGAATAATAAATGTAAATAGGTCAAATGAATTAAGAAAACTCTCTCTAGTAAAATCATCTATGAAGAAAAGAATATAATTCATACTGCAATACACTTGCTTGCCTTTTTTGGCACGCACTACAACTCTTTAAAGTATCAGCAATGGCACAGACATATAGCACAAAGTAAGGCTGAACCAATTCATATTGACAGTTGTGTTTTGTATTGTGTTGTCCTTTGTGAAATGGTTGATTGAAATAATTAATTTCAATATTCATTTGTGTTGAATGATGGAAATGTTTGCTTTTGTTGCATGTTTTTAAAGTTTCCTTCAGTGAGCAACTTTCAGTTTAGGCCTGTGTGCGAACTGTTTTAAAAATGTAACTTCTGAATGGACAAATGTGTTTCAGCAAATGAAAAAAAAAAACTGTAAATCATGTAACAAGGCCCAATGCACTGGGAAATGTCTATAATTTCAAAAAATCTGGTATCGATATCAACTGTATAAACCCAGGCATGTTTCAGGGCCTCAGTTCAGCTCAGTGTCCATTGAGTTCCCAAACACCCCATAATATTATGCTAACTTTAACCATGACCACAATCTTTACCCCATTATTATCCAGTCTTAGGTTATGGTTAAAGATGGCAACTGCCCATAGATGCCCAGGGTAGGCCCCTGGGCGTCTATGGGCTGTTGCCATCATACCCTAGGTTCAATGTGTGGCAAATACTACTATCAACTACTATTACTACTAATACTAATAATAACAACAATGATAATCATTATAATAATATAAGCTTCATTTGTAAAGCCTTTTTAAAACAGCAGTTCCAAAATGATTTGCAGTTAATGAAAGTGCATTGTCAAAAGAATTTCTTCGTAATGACTTTTAAAGCAACAGAGATCGGAGCCGAAGTATCAAAGTTTAACAAAGTTTTATTTTCTTGTACAAGAAGGAGCATTTCATAGTGCAACACACAAGGTGAGGTTACAGAGAAAAAGGCTCGCTGGAGGAGCATTTGCTATCAGCTAATATACAGCACAAGTGGGCGGGGAAGCTCGGATGTTTCTATCAAGTACACACTTGTAGATAACGTCACAATCATCTTCGGTCCCTCTGTTGGAACAATACCCTGCCTGTCTGGCCATCCGAAATGGCCTGTCCTTGACTTGTCTCCAATCCGAGCCTCCCTGTCCTCCCTTACAGATACAGAGCTGATGAATCTGCTGACATTGTGGTGTTTAAGTACAAAACAGAAACAGTATTCTGTACACAGCGTACATACACAGCGTGATCATAATTTTTATAACATGCATAGTGGTGTAAAACATAAAACAGCAAGTAATACGTTTTTATAACTGAAAAAGAAATCAGATAAACTTTAATTTATCACTTTATATTAAAGTAGTTTCGAACATTTGCATCCCTCATGCTGTTTTCTATCTCGTCAAATAAAACACTTAAAGTGACCCCACACTGGCTACTTGTTCACAGCTGATCTATACAAAGCTGGCAGCCTACATTGTGATGTGCAGTTCCATTTAGAGCACTGGTTATGCTGGTAAGTTTGTATTTGAATTTGGGTGATCCAATCCTATGTTGCTTCAAAAAACTGATACAAAAGTAAGATGGATTAGCTGACCCTGGACAGCAAAACATGGGATTTCCAAATCTGGATCATTCTGATTCCAGATTACATTTTTTGAAAAACTGGGCCTAAGACCTTGAACTGGACATTTCTGAGTTGCAAAAAACAAGACCTGAACCAGTTTCTTAATATGATGGTCAAAATTCAGATTTTGATAAAACCAATATTTCTTGCAGATGGTTTTATATTCCTGGATAAATGTCTGAGGTATGGACTAATACTCTGAAACTTGATCCAGGCCAATGACCCAGATTTCTGTTTAGTCTATCTATCTATCTATCTATCTATCTATCTATCTATCTATCTATCTATATATGTGTGTGTATATATGTATACATATATATATATATATATATATATATATATATATATATATATATATATATATACATGAAACTAATCATAATTCCAGCAGACTCATTATAGTGTAACATGTTTAGGCACTGTATGTCACCATTCTGAACATTTTAACATTATAGACGTCTTTGCAAGTATTTACATTTAATATTTCATCTTTGTATTATTTAACTAAGTTACCACATTGTCTCATCCTACACACATATTATTATTCATTGTACAGTTTTAGCTGCATTGCCAACCAGTACAACCAACTAAGCAGAACTGAGCGTGTGTTTACTTGGTGAGAAGTATGGTTGAGTGTGTATGAGGGTAAATGACAGACTAAATGAAAAAAAATGAGAGTTAGAGACTGCATGTGCAGAGCTGTTTAAGGCAAAGGAAAAATGAGTGTTTGAAGTTCAGTATGTTGGAGTGGGTATGTGCATCTGCGTTAGGAAATACCTGACAGCATCTCTTTGTACACAGGTCTGCATGTGCATATGTTCTGGATCTGTGTTGTGTGTGTAGGTGTGTGTGGTATTTTTCTAAATGTGTGTGTGCATCTGGCTTGTCTCTCCTCTCTATATTGTTTCTGTCTGGATGAAATCACCCAGAGAAATTCGTCTGACATCAGGCTTTGCCATGCCTAATTTCTGTTAATCCACAGAGATGCACACACAAAAACTCTCTCTTTCTCTCTCTCTCTCTCTCTCTCTCTCTCTCTCCTACACAAACACACACACACAAATAGCACCCAAATGGAGTCATATCAAGGAGCAGCATGCATCGCAGAGAGACGGAGCAGAACAACTTAATTTGTACAGCGCCGAGAAACACTAATTCCTTGTAGCATTTGTTAATTTCCATCATGGGAGCAGAGGCAACTCCTCTGTGAATAACAGCTCTGAGCTCTGACAGGCCGTCAGCCGTGCATGTGCATGTCCCTGTTAATATTTGTGAGGTTATTGCTGCTGCAGTGGGAATCAGCTTTCGAGTTTTAAAGACAATGAATAATGAAAAAATACAACGAAATATACTCAACTGCACCAGATATACATGTGTGTGTGTATGTGTGTGTGTGTGTGTGTGTGTG
>NC_065522.1:23127223-23138783 GCF_006386435.1 Epinephelus moara | reverse complement strand
AGAGAAAAGATATGAGGCGGTCTTTGTGTAAAAAAAGCTGGTTTAGTGGACTAACTTTGCACTTGAAGTATGCCCTTTCACTTACGTTTTAACAGGTCTGACGCTACTATGCACCCCGGCTGTATCTAGGCTAACGGCTAACATGCTAACTATTATTTTTATGTCACTAGTCATTTGAAACAAATTTAGGATGATAGGAGACAGGTTGAAATAAACCGAAATTTCCCTTTAACTGTGCTTTATCTGTTGTGGCCGCAGCATTTTTTTTCAATATGTAATTGTTTGGCAGATCAAATGTAAGAGAAACTAAAAACTATATGGTAAATGGTAAATGGACCTACATTTGTAGAGCCTTTCTAGTCATCCAACCACTCAAAGCACTTTATACACTACTAGTCACGTTCACCCATTCACACACACATTCCTACACTGGTGGCCGAGGCTACCATTAAGGTGCCACCTGCTACTGTGTTTTTAACACACTCACACACTGATGGAAGCATCTTCGGGACATGCGGACTGGAGGAGCTGGGGATCGAACCGCTGATCTTCTGATTGGTGGACGACCCGCTCTACCTCTGAGTCACACACACCCACACCCACACACACCCACCCACACACACACACACACACACACACACACATATACACACACACACACATAGGGTTGGGTACCGAAAGTCGGTTGCTTATATGGAACCGGTACCTATACAACTGATACCTACCAGCCCAAAACAAAACGCACATTACGGTGCCTCCTTTCGGTGCTTTTTTTTTAATGCTATGTCTCCCTCTATTGGATGTTACACACAAAAGAATCATTCATTCATTCATTTGTTCATTTGTTGAGTGTATATTATTTAAAGGCATGCTAAGCACCGTTGGGTGTCACTTCTGTTTACGTTCAACAATGTTATCAAACACAACGGAGCTAGCTCGCCCCTCCCCCCTCATCCTCCGTGACTCTGTCATGAACGAGCGAAAGCTGCTAGTTACCCTGGATTTACACACCTGTTCAAGGGAAAGTGCACCCAACATGAAAATTCACGCATTATCTACCCACCCATACGCCGATGGAAGCTCAGGTGAAGTTTTAGAGTCCTCTCAACACTTGTGGAGATCCAAGGGGAGAGGGGGTAGCCACACAACTCCACCTAATGGAGGCTTACGGCGCCCCAGATTCAAACGTCCAAAAATACATAATTGAAACCACAAGATATCTCCATACTGCTTGTCCGTAGTGATCCAAGTGTCCTGAAGCCCCGACATAAAAAGTTGTTCGGAAAAATGTCATTTGAACTCTGTTTTTAGCCTCATTGTAGCCTGTAGCTCTAACTGTCTCTCTGGGCACCGTGTTCATGTGTGCGCGCTTGCACGAGACCGTAAGACATGGGCACTGAGCTCATGTGTGTGTACTTGCTTTCGCTGGTCTCGCACTGGCTGGTTGGTACAGCCTGGACAAAATGTTTTTGTTGCCATTTGCGGAGCCTGGGCTGCCTACAGAGACCAGACTTTAATAGAGTTAATATTATCATAATCCAAAAGCACATAATTTAAACCACAAAATATCTCCATACTGCTCGTCTGTAGTAACCCAAGTGTCCTGAAGCCTCGACATAAAAAGTTGTTTGGAAAAATGTCATTTGAACTCTGTTTTTAGCCTCATTGTAGCCTGTAGCTCTAACTGCCTCTCTGGGCACCACGTTCACATGTGCGTGCTTGTGCGAGACCGTGAGACATGGGCACCAAGCTCATGTGTGTGTGCTTGCTTTCGCTGGTCTCGCACTGGCTGGTTGGTACAGCCTGGACCAAAATGTTTTTGTTGCCATTTGCGGAGCATGGGCTGCCCACAGAGACCGGACTTTAATAGAGTTAATATTGTTGTAATGTTAATTAGGGGCCAAAGGACGAAGTCCCTCTTGTTTTTGTTGCATATATTAGGGACCTCGGCCGAAGGACGAGGACCCTATTGTTTTTGTAACGTTTATTATTCTTTCTTTCTTTCTTTCTTTCTTTCTTTCAGGACTGGCAATTTTTTTTAGAAAATGAAGTAATTAACCCTAAAAGTGACACATGAGCTCTCTAGCGCCACCTACACACACTAAAATGGCAGCTGTGGCCTGTAGGAATGTGGTAGAAAGATCAAACCAAAACTGGCTTGTTCGTCTCATCGAGACCTACAAATCATGTACTGTCACCCCTGACCTAACTCCAACAGGAAGTGAGCTATTTGCCCTTTCAAAGTAAGATTTAGCCTCAAAACTGCTCTTTCTTCAAAAATCATCTTCTCCTACACCATTTATCGTATCGGCTTCAAACTCGCACACATGACAGATCAACTCGTCCTAATCAGATCTTCTGTATAACTTTGTCATTACTCAAATGGTTTGGATTTTATGGCCTCTTACAGGTGATGTCTTACAAATCCTCCCGACAATTTTCGCGCCACCTAGACACACTAAAATGCCCGCTGCGAGACGTACGAATGTGGTAGAAAGACATAACCAAAACTGGCTTGTTCATCTCATCAAGACCTACAAATCATCTAAATCCAACAGGAAGTGAGCCATTTGCCCTTTCAAAGTAAAATGTCATTTTTCAAAAATTCTCTTAATACAAAAATATTTCCTCTTACACCGTTTATCGTATCGACTCCAAACATGCACACGTGACAGGCCAAGCCCTGCTTAACAATTCCTCTGAACAACTTCTTGACAATTTTTGCACCACCTAGACACACTAAAATGGCTGTTGCGCCCTGTAGGAATGGTGTAGAAAGATCAAACCTGGCTTCTTCATCTTCTCGAGACCTACAAATCACTCATTGACACCACTGACCTGAATCTAACAGGAAATGAGCTAGTGCTCGACATTGTAAACTTGCGACTAAGATCGCTTTTTGACTCCACAAACATGAAAGCTATATATGTCTGCATTCGGAACAAGTGTATCTCTCTGGTGATATCTTCAGATTGATGATCAGACCCACGGCTTGGTTGCAGGAAGGACTAGTTCGAGAAATTTGAAACCCATCTTCAAGTTCTTGGCCTCTCCCCCTTCCTCTCACTCAACTACATGCTGTCATTAATTAGCATAACAATGGCTTCACTCTGACAGACACAAGCCTGGGTGTGTGTGGTCACACACACCTGACAGGATAACATTGACCAAACTGACCAGCTCATGTGTCTCATTACTACATTTTCCTAATTGGATTTTATGGGCTCCTAATGGTGGCATGTCACAAAACATCCTGACCATCTTCGAAAGCTGTCCCATAGGAAATGAATGGCAGCAGGGGGAGAAAGGGACCAATCTTTGGGCTTTGTGTAGCCTTTACAGCGTCACCATACTATGTGCTACAGACTCAATTCCAACTCTCAAATGTTGCCACAGGTCTCATCTATTCACTCATGTTTTCATCTTTTTCATATCTTTTTTTAATCTGTGCCTCTCAAAGTACCATTAGCAAATGTGGAGAAATTGTCAGTTTATAATGGGTGTGTATTGCATGGAATGCTGTGAGCTAGAGTGGAGAAGGCTCTAAAAATCGTCTAAAACTTTTGTCTTTAACTGGCAGCCATGGCCACAATTTTCACTGTACATACACAATTTATACCAAAAAACGTAGGAAAATTTGTCCTGGTCACAGATATGTTGACATGGAATCTCTCACACGTACACATTTTTGCTGAGTGGCTCCAAAGCAAAGGGAGCGCCGATTTTTTTGTCATTCACTCCCATGTAAACTGAGGGGAGAAATTTCTGGAAAACAGCTGAGGTGTAACTCGCTCGTGTGACCACATTTTTGACTCTACACATATAAAACATGACACCTGCGTTCACGAGAAGGGGATCTCACTCACCATCACTTTATTTTGATGATTGGACTAACGGTTTGGGAATGGGAAGAACTTGTTCAAGAAATTTCAAACCCATATTAAACAGCCTTTGCTGATCTGCTCTCTCATGAGCTCTCTGTGTTCCCCTCAGGTGCAGGCAAGTCATTAATCGCCATGACAATGGCTGCACACAGACATGCACACACAGCTCTGTGTGTGTGTGTCTCACAATCTTAAAAGGACAGATTACAGCAGCAGAATCTTCATTTGAAACAGCGAATACATATTATTAACCCCTAAAGTGCCAAAATGGGTTCTCTAGCGCCACCTAGGTGCACTAAAATGGCCACTGCGGCCTGTAGGAATGTCGTAGACAGATCAAACCAAAACTGGCGTGTTCGACCTACAAATCACACGCTGACACCCATGACCTAAATCCAACAGGAAGTGAGCTATTTGCCCTTTCAAAGTAAGATTTCACCTCAAACGTGCTCTTCTTCAAAAAACATCTCCTCCTACACCGTTCATCGGCTTCAAACAGCCACACATGCCAGCTCAACTGCTGCAAAACAGATCTTCTGTATAACTTAATTAATATCTCTCTCACCATTACTTTATTTTGATGATTGGACCAATGTTTTGGGAATGGGAAGAACTTGTTTGAGGAATTAAATCTCCACTAAAACAGGTCTCTTCTCTGTGTTCTGTCTGTCTCTCTCTGCTCTTCTGCCAGGTGCACCTACTTCATTACCATGGCAGCTGCTGTCACACACAAACTCACAGAAACATGATGTGTGTGGGTGAGTACATCTTACATGCAGACATGACAGGGGCAGCATCTCCATTTTAACCCTTCAGGTGCCAGAATTTATTGAGGAAAATATTCCATTTTCATTTCAACATTTCAAAAGGCTGTCGCTTGAAAGTGGTGAGAGATAAAGGCATACTGTAAATGAGAAAACTATTCATCATGACCCAAGTTTGTCATGGGAGTAAATTAACTCATCTAATTTGCATATTGTGGCATTATTAGGCGGCAGCCATATTGGATTTCATAAATGTCAGTAAAACAGCATTTTGAACATATTTACACAGTACACTCCTCTTGTTTTGTGTTGACTTTGTCATCTCATCCTCAAAATAAAGGAAGAGGAATCTGATGGGAGTAAATTCACTCATCTAATTTGCATATTGTGACATCACTTCTACATACCTACAGCTACAGAAAGCATTCAAACATCAAAATGTTCATCTCTGTAAGGATTTTCTGATGTTTGTGGCAATATGTTTGATATTTATAATATTTATAATAGTTTTATAATAATTCACAATGACGACATAAGCTGGAGCCCGAAACGGGCACGAGTGCGAGGTCCCGCCCAATGCTGCTTGTAGCTTTACTTAGGGACCGAGCCCGAAGGCAGAGGACCCTACTGTTTTTGCTGCGTTTATTATTCTTTATTATTAGGGACCGAGCCCGAAGGCAGAGGACTGCTCACAGAGCAGAGAACCCTACTGTTTTTGCTGCGTTTATTATTGGGTGTGAATGCTGGAAGCATTCAAACCCTATGTTCTTCTGTTACCAAAATTCTTTATTTTTCTTATTATTCTTCCGCCGCGTTTTTCAACATCAGTTATCTTCAACATACTTCAACCGATTCAAACCATTCAATCTTCTTCTGATTCAGCTTCATTAGGACATTATCGGAAACTTTCTGATTTTTCCATAACGTTCATACTTTCCCGGGAATTTAACGTTAAAATTCCGATTCCTATTAAATCCAATGGAACGAAAACGGTTGGACAGCTACTAGTTCCACAAGCTTCAACCGATTCAAACCATTCAAACATGAAAACATTCAGCTGAATTAGGACAAGACCGGAACGACTCTTCATGTGCCTAACATTCATACTGGACTGCTGTGGTGAAGAGGGAGCTGAGTCAGAAGGTAAAGCTTTCGATTTACTGGTTCATCTACCTCTCAGCCCTCACCTACGGTCATGATCTTTAGGTAATGACCAAAATAATGAGACTGTGGATACAAGCGACCAAACTGAGTTTCTGCCGAAGGGTGGGTGGGAGAGATGCTGCTCCTTCATGTCAAAAGGGGCCAGATGAGGTGACTGGGGCATCTGATCAGGATGCCTCCTGAGCGTCTCTCGTTAGAAATGTTACGGGCATGTCCTGCTGGTGGGCCGCCCCGAGGCAGACCCAGAACATGCTGGAGGGATTATAGATCTCATCTGGCCTGAGGATGCCTCGGGATCCCCCAGGAGTAATTTGCTCAGCCTTCTGCCCCCATGACTCCGTCCTAAGCTGTTGAAAATGGAACGGAAATGATGACCTGTGAGCAATGAAGGGATAGTTCAATTTTTTTTTTTTTTTTTTTTTTTGAAGCAGGGTTGTATGGGGTACTTTTCTATCGACAGTATATTACATACAGCGGATGTCGGTCGGCACACCCCCAGTTTGGAGAAGCAGGCTGGAGTCTGACAGGGAAGCTAAGCAATCTATTGCTGTGGAGAGGTCAACAACAAAACGTTTTGTAGCGACCTAAAAAAAAGTCCCACCTAAAAAAATTATTATCAGTTTAAGTGTACACTATATTGAAAGTATTTTTCCTGTAATGTCATACAGTGATTTCCAACAGGAAAATAAGGCCATTATATTACTCCCTTCAGTGTCCAGGGCATCCCGAAGGCACTCCGTGACTGTTAAAGGTTAACTTTTAAAAAGTGACCCAAGTGTCCCTCAAGGCTTCTGTCTGCACTTTAAAGTAGAATTGTGCCAAACACTTGTGTAGCAGTGGTAAAAAAAAAAAGAAAAAAAGGCACATTTACTCAAAGACTGTATTTAAGTACAACTTGGAAGCACCTGTGTTAGTGTATATCCACTCCAGAGTTTATTTCAAGACCTGCCAAGACCACAACTGTGGAGATATTACTAAAATGCCTGTGCAAAAGGAGTGTTCAATTAAGATGGTGCAGTTGATTTTAGGTCCTTAGTGTTGGTTTGTCTTTGTTTGTTCACAGAAAACAAAGGAAAATTCCCACACATTAAAATTCACCCCTGACATATACACAGTATGACGATAAAAGAGGTGAATAAAGAGGAATCTTTTTTTATGTGGATGTTTTTAAGGGAATGTGGATCTTTCAGATCAGTTTGAGGAGTGCCTATGTTTTGCATCTTCGAAATGTTCTCCCAAAGTCTGTCATCCAGTATGCGACTTGCAGTGGTCCGGTCTTGGTTTTGACTTGCAGAATATTTAAAGTGCACTTTTTTACATTTGTAAACGAAAGAGGGACAGACAAAGTTAGCAACAAACTGTTGAACCTAGTGGAGCATTAGCAGCTAATGAGTGTAGATGTTCACACATCATTCTCATAGAACAGCTTGTATGATATCCTATGAAAAATGCCTGCACAACAGTTCGTATATTATATTCCACAAATTTGTGCCCCACAATTGATGTTGCCCCCTTTAACCTACAGTTACATAATTAACATACAAATTACGGAGGTTAGGTTTAGGCAAAAAAAGTTACTATGATTAGGTTTCGGAAAAGAAACATGGTGAGGACATACCTTTAAATGACTCAAAGTTCACACAGATCCAAACATGCGACTGCAGGGGAAAGTCCCAGGGGGAAAGTCTGTTTTTTTGTGACCCATCCACCACCCCAACCTGCCTCCTTAAGAGCACTCGGGATTGCATCCTTGTTTACTGCCATCAGTGCACTGGTCACATAATTGCAGCCTTTCAAAATACGTGGGATATGTACGAATTTGGGTGCATTGCTTTTCCTAAGAAAACATGTAAAGTTCATGAGAACAGCCTGCTGAACATGTTTTCGGGCTGTGAAAAATTTTCATTATTTATTTGATGGTTTGAAAAGGTCAGTTTTTGCTGTTCTAGTAAGAGAATGATTAAAATATTTAAACATAAATTTATTCACCGCCTGTCGCTTCTCTTTTACGCATATGGGCATTTCCTGCTACATAGTAAAACCTTGCTGCTGTACTAGATACACCAATAATGTATTTGTCTGTGTGCTGTGACATACTCTACCCTCAGCCAGATTAATTTAAAAAAATAAATGAATGGACGTGACTGATCTATGCAGAATCAGACCACTCAACATTTTTAAGTGTTCAAGACTGTCATGCATCAGATGAAAGGATCAGCTCCTGACGTGACACGTTTGACACAACTGTTGAAAACAGAAAAAAGAGAGGGTGAAGGAACTGGGAGGAATGAACAGTGTCGATGAAGACTGAACACTGTCAATTTGCAGAGTTTTCAAGAGAAAACATAAAACAAAAATCCCCCCACTAAAAACAGTCACAGTAAAAGAGGAAAAACACCTTCTTTCTTCCCTTTCATGTGTTTTCACTTTTTCTCTGTTCTCTCATCTTCCTGCCCACCCACCACAGTCTAGCAATGCATCTTTCACATTTTCCTTCCTACTTCTTATCTGTGACCTCATTCACCCTCCATCCTCCCACACTCAAACAGACACAGGCACATAAACACAACAAGTGTGTTTGAATAAAGGTGGATTGTTCAGCACTCCATTGTTGTGGCTGAGGTAAACAGATAAGGTAGGACATTTCTAATCAATACAGTTCACTGTTAAAAGAGAGAGAAACAACATTTAATTTGCTTTAAAATAGATATTGACTGGTCAAGCTAAAAATGGCAGGATTGCTCATATTATCTTGATATCAATAGTAAAAGAATAATAACTTTTCTAAACAACACAAAGTGCTCAGACAAAGAACATTTTGACAGTGACCAAACAGATTTATATGAGTGGAAAGTATGTAAAGAAATGCAATGAAAAACAGTTTCAAAAAGGTGAGTTTTTGATTAATAAAATAAAGAAATAGCAACGTGGATTGTGAATGGTAGCTCATTCCATACTTTAAGAGCTATAATGGCAAAGGCCGGTTACAAGTCAAGAGCTTTACAGCTGACTCAAAGATATAAGATTTTAATGAAATCAAACCGTGTTTTGATGCTATATGATAATTTTGAATAAATAAATTATGGTATAGGCCTATGAACAATGGCAGTTTTAGGGGGGGGCCAGCAGGGGCCAGTGCCCCCGTAACTCTGAGTCCGGCCCAGGGCAACGAGGAAAGCGGAACGCGGAACTAAATTGTCTCAACAGGTTGCCGGTCAGACCACTTAAAGCGGCGCACCAACTGGATCATGCGGAATACACCACACAAGGAGGAAAAGGGCACGAGTTTTCTAGTGTGTAATATACAGTGTTTCCCATATTGACTAATTTGCACCGCCATAGTATTCATAGTAAAAATCAGCCAGATATAAAATCCTCCGGTAAATGGACGTTCTTCTGTAGCGCACCGGCTGCAGCATTCTTGAAAACACCTGGGAAACATCAGTGGCTTATGGTAGTTACATGTCACATCATGTTGATGTAGCAATGTGAAATATGATCCGGAGTTTTCATGGGTGTTTTATTTTGAAAATTGACATGCCATGGTGGGCCGTCCGTCAGAAATAGACCCGGCGCATATTTTTAGCAGAGCGGAGCGCCGAGCCGCTTCTAGGCCGCGGCTGGTGGAGCAGCTTACATTGACTTGAATGGCCAATATTAGCCCCGGCACCCGTGCCTCGGCCGGATCGCGCATGCCATGGATCCAGTGGGTTGCCATAAATGGGCCTTCTTTTCGAAGTCACGTAAAATTAAATGCTCTGATTCAGGGTACTGTACTTGCTAATCATGAGGGAGGGAGGGAGGGAGGGAAGGAGGAAAGCAGTAATTTGTGTCTGTTTGTGTGTAATTAATTTGAGTCTTTTGTTTTCTTTTCGTATTGCGTATTTTGTAATGTTTTGCGTATCTGTAACTGTGTTTGTGAGTGCGAGAGTTTTAAAAGAATAAGTTGTCTGCACATGATTTAAAATAACAAAATAGCCCTCAAGAGGCAGATCAGTATGTTGGTCATTTTTCTATTGATTACTGAAATGTTTAACCACTAATCCTTAGCCGTATTTTAAGTGTAACCCTTCATCATAACATACCCCTAGTGTTTTTATCAGTAAAAATAGAACATTTTTCACACATAAAAAGCACAAACATGTTGAAATCTAGGCATATTCTGCCATCATAACTTGGCTCTCAGAATTCACCAGATTGATGCCTTTAAATCAAATATATACAAAATTTTCTTCCCCGCATGGCCCCGGACCCCCCCCACAGGGATCAGAACAACCCCCATAGTCTCGAAAAATCCTGTGGGAAACACTGATATATATATATATGTATATATATGTATGTATGTGTATATATACACTGAACAAAAATATAAACGCAACACTTTTGTTTTTGCTCCCATTTTTCATGAGCTGAACTCAAAGATCTAAAACATTTTCTATACACANCTGGATATTGGCAGGAACTGGAACATGCTGTTGTATACGCCGATCCAGAGCACGGTATCTCTGTGCATTCAAAATGCCATCAATAAAATGCACCTGTGTTCGTTGTCCATAACATGCGCCTGCCCATACCATAACCCCACCGCCACCATGGGCCACTCGATCCACAACGTTGACATCAGCAAACCGCTCACCCACACGATGCCACACATGCTGTCTGCCATCTGCCCTGAACAGTGAAAACCGGGATTCATCCGTCAAGAGAACACCTCTCTAACGTGCCAGACACCATCGAATGTGAGCATTTGCCCACTCAAGTCGGTTACGATGACGAACTGCAGCCAGGTCGAGACCCCGATGAGGACAACGAGCATGCAGATGAGCTTCCCTGAGACGGTTTCTGACAGTTTGTGCAGAAATTCTTTGGTTATGCAAACCTATTGTTGCAGCAGCTGTCTGAGTGGCTGGTCTCAGACGATCTTGGAGGTGAACATGCTGGATGTGGAGGTCCTGGGCTGGTGTGGTTACAAGTGGTCTGCGGTTGTGAGGCCGGTTGGATGTACTGCCAAATTGTCTGAAAGTCTGAAACGCCTTTGGAGACGGCTTATGGTAGAGAAATGAACATTCAATTCACAGGCAACAGCTATGGTGGACATTCCTGCAGTCAGCATGCCAATTGCACGCTCCCTCAAAACTTGCGACATCTGTAGCATTGTGCTGTGTGATAAAACTGAACATTTTATAGTGGCCTTTTATTGTGGCCAGCCTAAGGCACACCTGTGCAATAATCATGCTGTCTAATCAGCATCTTGATATGCCACACCCGTGAGGTGGGTTTATATTTTTGTTCAGTGTATATATATATGTACAGTATATATGAACCACCCCGTGCCATGGGAGGTTGCAGGTGGGCTGAGTGAGACTGTATGGTTTTGATTATGTGTTTGTGTGTGGTTACTTGACTGTTGACCAAAGCAATACTCTGATAAGTGAGTCACTTGTCATGCTACATACTACATGTGCTACAATTACTGAGCACTATGTGTGTATAAGATTACAGTACGTTACAATATGTATTTAACAGTCATAATCTCAAAAGTAGCACCAGTATTATCAGTAATAAAGGCTGTAGTAGTATGTGGGAGATGGAAAACACTGATATATATAATGTCTAGATGCTGTTTCAAAAGGAGATTCTGCTGCTGTAATCTGTCCTTTAAAGATTGTAACCACACACAGACACACACAGACACACACACACACAGACACACACACACACACACACACACACACACACACACACACA
>NC_065522.1:23119956-23127113 GCF_006386435.1 Epinephelus moara | reverse complement strand
TGTGTGTGTGTGTGTGTGTGTGTGTGTGTGTGTCTGTCTGTCTGTCTGTCTGTCTGTGTGTGCCATACTTCTACTGTTATTATACACATATGATTATTGTCACATATGTATACTATCAGATATTAATATATACTTTCAAGATATTGTACCACAATAGCCAGAATTATAATTATAATCTTATTACTTTCATTGATGTTGTTGTAACACACACACAGACACACACAAACACACACACACACACACACACACAGTGAAGCTTTTGTTATGCTAATTAATGACAGCTGCAGCTGACACAGACAGACCAGGTGACAACAAAATGGGTTGAAAGTTTCTCGAACTAGTCCTTCCAGTTCCCAAACCGTGGGTCCGATCTTCAATCTGAAGGCATCACTAGATAGATAAACTTGTTCTGAATGCAGACATTTACAGTATAGCTTTTATGTCTATGGACTCAAAAATGTGACCTTAGTCACAAGTTTACGATGTGTTGGCCCTCATCTTTTCTTACAGAGATCATCATGAGGGTTTGTGTCCTGCACCTTAGAATGCTTCTAAAATCCAAACCGTTTCAGTAATGACAAAGTCCTTCACAAGTAATGTTCACCAGGGATAGAGCTGTAATGTGTGCAAGTTTGAAACCAATAGGATAAATGGTGTAGGAGCAAAAATTTTTTGAGAGACAGAATTTGTGAAAAACGTCATCTTACATTGAAAGGGCAATAGCGCACTTCCTGTTGGACTTAGGTCAGGGGTTGCGGCGCAAAATTTGTAGGTCTTGATGACACGAACAAGCTAGTTTTGGTTTGGTCTTTCTAAGTGATTCCTACCGGGCGCAGCGGGCATTTTAAGCCTGGCTCACACTACAGGATTCTCGGGCTGATTTGACCCAGATTCGGCCCTCCCGACAATTGGCGGAGAAATCGGGTCTCGGACCTTAATTGGCCCCGATGTTCGGCCCAGATTATCTTCTAGTGTGAGCGGGTGAAAGATGAATCTTAAACTCTACGATCAGCTCACAGACACGTCGAGGCCGACCCAATAATTTTCAAACATGTTTGATTTTTATCAGGATGACGCCGGAAGTGGATGCCAACTGCCGTAAAAGAAGCAGACGAAGAAGAAGAGGCCGGACGTAACGTTACCTAGAGACGGAAATGGCGACCGCGAAGGAGCAGCAGAGCAGCAGGGTGCGTTGGACAGCGGAGATGGAAGACATTCTGGTTGACCTGTGGCAGGACCACGAATGTCTGTACAACGTTTCCAGTAAAAATTATCATAATCGCTACGATAAGGACAAAAGTTGGGGAGAAATCGCTGCCGTATTATCTATTCCAGGTAAGCTAACGTTAATTGTTAATAGTTGATTGGGGGTGTGTTTGAGAGAGAGGGATGGAAAGCTAGCTAGCTAGCAAAATAAGTTGATGATGCTGATTGATTTGTATGATTTCAGTCGAGGAGGTGAAGACTAGGGTGACAACGTTGAGGACTCAATACACTAAACTTTTGAAGCCCCAACCCAGTGGAAGTGGGGAGAAGTGTTTGACGTCAAGGCAGAGATGGCTGTTGAGAAACTTAGAGTTTCTCAAGAAACATGTTGCACAGCGCCACAGTGAGAGCAGTGTAAGCACACCAGTATGAGTGGGGGAATAACCGTTAACTCTTTCAACGTCTGCTTTTCACACATTACATTAACGTTACATTAAAATGTAACATTGTTGCTAGCTTGCAAAAACGTTACTACCCAGATAGCACACATACATCTGGCCGACATCGGCCCGATGTATCAAGTTTAGATCATTAAGACGTAGCAGGGAGAGCGTTTGCTCATTGCCAAGACGTCGCTGAGACGTCGGCCTTTAATCGAAAATGACCACCACGCAACGTTCAAACGATCAATAAAAAGCTGCGCTCAGTAGGCGCTCCTTCATTAATATTAATATGCTTCGTTAATTACGACCTTTATTCATTTAGGTCGGACCTTTCAAACTACAACTATTTCACCATTCAATGTGAGAAATTAATGCTAACATTCAAAAATAGCTGACTGTTACCCTATTTCGTGTGCAAGTGTGCACAATGAAGAGACAAAAGTCANCATCAAGGACTTGTTGAGTGACGAGCGCGACATGAATGACCACGCCAGCGATGAGGACAACATGTCTGAAATTGCTACGCAAGGTACACTCATGGTTTTGTTTACATTTTTCATTTACTTGTATATTATCTGGTTGTGGTTAGTTTTTCCCATGCAGTTGCAATATGAAAATCTGTGGATAAATAGCACTTCTGTCCTTTCAGTTTTGATAGATGGGTGATAATTTAGATCCTCTTTGAACCATCTTTGTCTCTCATTTCTCTTGGACAAATAAATGAGAGAGACAATATATTTGTAAACTTATCTGTGATCTATACAATAAATCCATGCCCCATCCCACTGTGTGACAGGTGAAAGAGTCACATACTGTAATGCTGGTTTGGGAAAACTGACAGCATAATCAGGGCAGTGTTATGGATGCTTAGTAGGTTTTTGTGCAAATTAGGAGCAACAAAGTCAGGCAACTTAACAAGTATTTCAAATTGTTAATTAGTTTGATCTGATAATTTATGTCTCACTGCATAATATTTTTCATTGGGATGTATTTATTTATTTGTTCCCTAGTTTTATTAATTTCTGTATGGTCCTCATAAGTGTTTATCATGTCTACCACAAGACCACAACCCTCCACCCAACAGGAAGATGGTCCCTCTCCTCCCACTTCCAGGCCTGGTTCAAGTCGCCGCAGAGGGGAGGAAACAGTAGAGCATCAGAAACTGAAGCTATTGCAGCAGATGTCGGCTTCCGTTGTGTCCAAGCCCGCTCCTGATGCTTACACTTCATTTGGAAATCATGTTGCAGATGAGCTCAAGCTGATAAAAAATGTGGCCATTCAGACAAATGTAAAAAGAAAAATAATGAATGCTTTGTTTGAGGCCGAGGAAGCAGACCAATGCAGTAAGCAACCATCCACACTTTTGCCACCAGCTCCATATCCAACCTTTTCACCTGCACAAACTCCTGCTCACCTCACACACACCAATACTGTCACAAACCCATCACCATGTCGCCCCTACTACTCAGGGACCACCTACACAAATTTATAGAAATGTTACACGATTGATATGCTGCTAATTGGAGTGGATTGCTGCCAAACAAAATTTCATTGTTTCCAATGAGAATTAAAGAATCTTATCTTTAAAAAAAGTAATGTTACATGATTTATAGTAGCAGTGACAACTATAGCTGGCTACATGTAGTTTGTCTACTCTCTATCACTTATAAAATTCTATTTTGTGATATTGTGTTCTCAGACCCTTGTTTCTAAAATGATATGAATATAAATGTTTTGCATTTGTAATGTTGAGATGCACTGTAATGCCTTTATATGTATATAATAAATATATGAAATGTGGTGATGGATAGTCATTTTATTTTCATCATAAATAATCATTTGTAATATTTTGATTTATAATCATTTACATTTTCAGTTTCAAAATACTCTGTACAAAAAAGCAGTATTAAATAGTAAAGCAATCTTAGTAGTACAATCAAAAATATTTAAGTACCTTAAAAATAGGAACAAATAAGTAGCTTAAGGGTCTTGGCTACATTCCATAACCGTAAACGGAGTGATCTGGACGCAACGGACCACTCACGCTCCAGCTGGTGGGTGATGTAGTAGGTGACGTACCGCGAGTTGGTTGGTGATTGATCCTCACTCTGCAGTTTTCAACATGGCAGCCGGGTAACAATCTCATTTTACAGCTAAACAGTAACTAAAGTACATTTCTGAAAATACATATTTACACATAACACAACATAGGCAACGCAGTAACAGAATATGGTTACAGAAAACCTCTCCTTTTTAAATGTAGTCTTTTTGCCATGGTACCTGGCCAGCAGGTGACACAAAGAAGTCTCTCAGGAGATCGCGCTGGTGCTTGGCAGTGAGGGTGGGGTTCCGTGCCCTTCCCGCTTGCACACACTCCATGGCCCCCAGGCCATCTCTCCTCCATGCTCCCTCATGGACCCTGTGGTCTGCATCTTCCCAGTCTGCCAGTGCTGGTGGCATGTAGGCCTCTGAATGATGCTGACGAAGGAAGTTGTGAAGGCATACTGAAGCCAGGGTGATCTTGGTTACAGTGTCAGGATGTAGGAGAATTGTAGCGCGGAATACTCTAAACCTATTAGCCAGAATGCCAAAGGCATTTTCTACAACTCGCCGTGCTCGTGAGAGCCTGTAGTTGAAGATCCTGTGGTTCTGGTCCAGCTGCCTGTAGGGGTAGGGCTTCATCAGGTCTGTTCTAAGAGGGTAAGCCTCATCCCCCACAAACATGTAGAGACACACAACCTCGGAACTGGGGAGCTTTTCGGGAGGCGGAACATCCAGGAGAGCCCGGTCCAATGCTCTCTTCAGGTCAGAATGGGCAAAGAGCCTAGCATCTGAGACCCTCCCCTGAGCACCAACACTAACATAAATGAACTTATAATGTGCATCTACAGCAGCCATCATAAGAACTGAAAATCTGCTTTTATAATTGAACCATGTGCTACCCCTGTGGGCCGGGGGCTGGATGTAGATATGTTTTCCATCTAGGGCGCCCAGACAATGTGGAAATTGCCATTTCTCCCAAAAGTTCTGGGCTATTGCCTGCCACTCCTCCTCTGATTTTGGTTTCTGCAAATAGAGGAGCAGAATGACAGATTAACATCAACAGTCATACCACTTATAATAACAAATAGCTTACAGTGTAAATGTCTTATAACATGCTATGTATTCTGTTATAGTTTGATAAGGAGAGAGGAGGAGGAGAGAGGATGAGAGAGGTGAGGAGGAGAGGAGGAGGAGAGTGGAAGAGGAGAGGGGGAGGAGAGAAGATGGGGAGAGGGAAAGAAGAGGAGAGAGGAGTAGGAGAGTGGAAGAGGAGAGGGGGAGGAGAGAAGATGGGGAGAGGGAAAGAAGAGGAGAGAGGAGTAGGAGAGTGGAAAAATGTTTTAAATGTTTTCCACAGCAACTTGCTGTCATTCTTAACTTCATTTATTCTAGTTTGAAAATAGACTTTCCTTTTCTTTCTATTCAACTTTACCACCAGATTTCTAGTTTTACAATAATTCTGCCAGTCAACCAAACATCCAGTCTCATTTGCTTTCCTCTTATCAATGTTTCTCTTTGCTATACAGTTTTTCAGTTCTTTGTCAATCCAAGGAGCCTTTATTTTTTTTACCAGTACATTTTCTAATAGGTGCATGTTTTTTAGCCACAAAAAAAAAAAAAAAATCAAAAATACATTTAGTGCTACTTCAGGGTTATCTTCTCTACATACAACATGCTATGGTACTTTATTTATGTCTTCCAAAAATGAATCTTCCCTGTAATTCTTGTAAGATCTTTTATAAATAATTTTTGGACCCGCTTTTGGAACTTTTGCTTTCCTTGTAACAGCTACAATATTGTGGTCAGTGCATCCAATAGGCACAGATATAGCTTTTGAGCAAAGATCAGCTGAATTTGTGAAAATATGGTCAATGCATGTACAAGATCAATCAATCAATCAATCAATTTTATTTATAAAGCCCAATATCACAAATCACAATTTGCCTCACAGGNGGGGAGAGAGGAAGAAGAGGAGGAGAGGAGAGAGAAGGAGGAGAGTGGAAGAGGAGAGGGGGAGGAGAGAAGATGAGGAGAGATGAAGAAGAGGAGGAGAGAGGAAGAGGATGAGGAGAGAGGAAGAGAGGGAAGAGTGAAGAGGAAAGGAGGATTCTAACCTTCAGGAAGTCATCTTTCAAGACCTGATGCAGGGCCTCGCATGTCTCCTTCACAATAGTAGATATTGTTGTTGCCCCAATCCTATACTGGAAACTCAGGGATTTATAGGTTTCACCTATAATGGAGAAAAACAAAGCAACATTACTTCAAAATGAAAATACAACTGAGAAAAAAACTGTACATGTGTATCTCATATCTATAACCACCTGTTGCCAAGAATCTCAATGTCAAGGACAGCCTCTCCCTTGCAGTAATTGCCATCCTCATTTGGTGTCTTGTCTGGTGATCAGTGGACCCACCATTTCTAAAAGCACATCAAATTTGTCGGAGGTCATCCATAGCATCTCTCTGAAGCCCGACCTGTCCTCCAACTAAAGACAAACAGACCAAGGTTATTATAGTAAAACTAAACTAAAAACTAAAACTGGGTGTGAAAAAACATTTTACTTAACTGAAAAAAAAATCAAATAATAAAAACTAGACTTAAGGAAAAAAACAAAAACTAACTGAAACAATATTTTGTACTCACAAAACGAACTAAAATAAAATATAAATATACAGAAAATGTCTTTGTCAGTTTGGTCAAATTTGTTAACACAACAAGCCTGAGGGGACACTAGTGCATGTCTGAAAGACTGTGTCATATTTTGCCTTCACAAAGTGTGTTTGTGTTGTAATACCTATTCTGAACTTATTAAATCTTCCCCCAGACTAATACACCGCCCTAAAAAAACTAAAACTAACACTGAAACCAAAACTGAACTATAATTAAACTTTTTTAAACAATAAAAACTAACTGAAACGAGGACACAGACTCTGGAAACTAACTGAAACTAAACTGAATTGGAAATAAAAATAATAAATAAATTTTAAAAAAACTAATGGAAAAATACAAGACTATAATAACTCTGAAACAGACCACTATATACTGGTAAAATTGTAAGAGGAGTAATGGTTTGAACGAGCTAGCAAAATCGGTTAGCATCCTGACCGTCGGTAACGGTAGCTAACGGTAGCCTCATGCTAACGTTACTGTTGATGGATATTAAAACTGACGGATGAATTTAATTTCTCACCTCCAGTTCTCTTTGTAATACTGACAACCCTTGTTGTCCGTGTCTCCCCAACCATTTTCTCATCCAGACGCGTTTCTTCCTCTTTCCTTTTTCACTGCACAGAATTATGGGGTGCCGTTTGTAAAGTGTCTCACGCTGAAAATAACATCAACATTTTGCCACATTTAGCTTCAAACAATGTTTAAAAAAGTATTGTGAATTTTTTAACGTCACCTTTTACTACATTTACAGCAATATTTGTTAACTTAGAAATATATTAAATAGTTAAATCTAA
>NC_065522.1:23118239-23118340 GCF_006386435.1 Epinephelus moara | reverse complement strand
TTAACATTTAGGTGCCACATTTAATATTTAGATTTAACTATTTAATATATTTCTAAGTTAACAAATATTGCTGTAAATGTGGTAAAAGGTGGCGTAAAAAA
>NC_065522.1:23115016-23118097 GCF_006386435.1 Epinephelus moara | reverse complement strand
TTAAAAAATTCACAATACTTTTTTAAACATTGTTTGAAGCTAAATGTGGCAAAATGTTGATGTTATTTTCAGCGTGAGACACTTTACAAACGGCACCCCATACAGAATGGCTACAGCCAGCAGCACCGCACCACTCGTCTCCATCATCATTTTGTTTTTGTACTGTTGACTTTCGCTTCCTTGTGAGATGACGTACATCCGCTCTCTGGTCCGATAATCTTGATGAAATCCTGTAGTGTGTGCTAGTCATTATTTTCAAATCTTGTAGTGAGTGCGCAATGAAGATTTTAGATAAGATAATCTGTGAAGATTCTCGTTATGTGTGTGATACAACCTGATTTAAAAATCTTTTAAGATTTTTAAAATCCTGTAGTGTGAGCCAGGCTTTAGTGTGTCTAGGTGGCGCGAAAATCGTCAGGAGTTTTTGTAAGACATCACCTGGAAGACGCCAATAAAATCCAAACCATTCGAGTAATGAAAAAGTTATACAGAATATTTGATTAGGACGAGTTGATCTGTCTTGTGTGCGAGTTTGAAGCCGATACGATAAACGGTGTAGGAGAAGATGATTTTTGAAGAAAGAGCAGTTTTGAGGCGAAATCTTACTTTGAAAGGGAAATAGCTCACTTCCTGTTGGGTTTAGGTCATGGGTGTGAGTGCGTGATTTGTAGGTCTTAATGAGAGGAGCAAGGCAGTTTTGGTTTGATCTTTCTAGGTCATTCCTACAAGCCACAGCGGCCATTTTAGTGTGCCTAGACTGCTAGGTGGCGCTAGAGAGGCCACTTTGGCACTTTTCGGATTCATTTTGACATTTCCTAAAATGTTTCGCCAGTCCTGACATGCGTGCCACTTTTGGTGAGTTTTGGAGCATGTTTAGGGGGTCAAATTCCAGTTTAAGGAGGCGGCGGAAGAAAGAAAGAATGATAATTAAAGCTGCAAGCAGCGTTGGGCGGGACCTCGCACTCGCGCCCGTTTCGGCCCCCAGCTTATGTCGTCACTGTGAATTATTTAGAAATATCAAATATATTGCCACAAACATCAGAAAATCCTAACAGAGCTGAACGTTTTGATGTTTGAATGCTTTCTGTAGCTGTAGGTATGTAGAAGTGATGTCACAATATGCAAATTAGATGAGCGAATTTATTCCCATCAGATTCCTCTTCCTTTATTTTGAGGAAGAGACAACAAAAACAGCACAAAACAAAAGAAATCTATTGTGTAAATATGTTCAAAATGCTTTTTTACTGATATTAATGAAATCCAATATGGCTGCCGCCTAGTGATGCCACAATATGCAAATGAGATGAGTTAATTTACTCCCATCAGATTCCCCTCCCTTTTTTTGAGGATGAGATGACAAAAACAATACAAAAGAAAATAAATCTACTGTGTAAATATGTTCAAAATGTTCTTTTACTGAGATTTATGAAATCCAATATGGCCGCCGCGTAGTGACGCCACAATATGCAAAACAGATGAGTTAGTTTACTCCCATGACAAACTTTGGGTCATGATGAATAGTTTTCTCATTTACAGTATGCCTTTGTCTCTCACCACTTTCAAGCCACAGTCTTTTGAAATGTTGAAATGAAAATGGAATATTTTCCTCAATAAACTCTGGCTCACCTCAATGGAGGTGCCAGAGAGGAGACCGGATGGCAGCGTGAGACCGCAAGACCACTGTGAGATTTTGAGATTCAACATGGTGGCGCCTAGCAGCTAGATTAGATATCAACAAACTAGCCAAACAAATATAATTATCTAACGGGTGACAACTCCAGCCTGCACCATCAGCCAGAGTGGAGGACCAAGAAGAGTTTATCGATCACTACTACTACGAGTGCGTCATGGAGGGTCCTGCCGACAACCCCAATAAGAGGAAGAAGACCGACTCTGCTACGATACACAAGACTTATTATCCTCCGAATTTAGCGTCTTGGAATCCATCAACAAGAAGCTAGAAGTGCTCGGTATGTTCCACCAGGAGATAAAAGACCTGAAGGTAAGCTTGGAGTTCACTTACCAGCAGATTAGCGACCTGCAGCAAAACAACGCTGAACTCCGCTCCACCTTAGCGACGGTCACTTCAGATGTAGATCTCCTCAAAAAGGAAAATAAACTCCTGAAGGAAACTGTCCTCGACGTGCAGTCCAGAAGCATGAGAGACAATTTAATCATTTCTGGCATCCCGGAGAGCACACCAGACAACCCAGAAGTCCAGGTAAAAAAGTTCATGGTGACGGCCCTCAAGATCCCGACGGAGACTGTCAACAACATCACCTTTCACCGCGTCCACAGGCCCCGAGGAGGTCAGCGTCCTCGTCCGATCATCGCCAAATTCGAACATTATCAGCAGAAAATGCTCGTTAAGAGTAAAGGACGAAAGCTAAAAGGCACTTCGTTCGGTATGAACGATCAGTTCCCCAGGGAAATCAACGAGCGGCGGAAAGTGTTATATCCCATTTTAAAAGAGATCTGTATGCCCCTAATAATGATGATCCAGCCTTCTTTCACACAGTCTTCTCTCTACTATCTAACCTATCAGACAGCTCGACAACTATAATTGGAGGAGATTTTAACACAGTCCTAAATGCTTCATTAGACCGATCTAGTAACTCAGTACACACAAAGCAATCACAATCGGCTAAGGTAATACAGGAATATATGGATGATTTTGGGCTTGGCGATGGCTGGAGACTCAAATACCCATCGAAGAGGGAATATACTTTCTTCTCTCCTGTGCATTGCTCATTTTCAAGAATTGACTTTTTTCTCTTAAATAACTCCATCTCACAAAATATTACCACAAAAATACACCCGATCATTATCAGCGACCATGCACCAATATCACTCAATCTGCAAATAGAAACCACCCATAAACGGTCCCCAACATGGCGCTTTAATATCTCTTTACTTAAAGACCCAGACTTTGACAAAATGGTGAGACGGGAGTGGGCAAACTTTCTTGAAGATAATGACTCTCCAAATTTATCTCCATCTTTAATATGGAAAGTTGGGAAGGCAGTAATCAGAGGAAAAATTATATCATACTCCTCCTACAAGAAGAAACAGGAATTGCAA
>NC_065522.1:23113711-23114555 GCF_006386435.1 Epinephelus moara | reverse complement strand
GGAGAGTCATTTATCCAGTGGGTATCAGCCTTATATAATTCCCCTAAGGCCACAGTCACCACCAACGGGATCACATCTCAAAGTTTCACTTTGCAGAGAGGAACAAGACAAGGGTGCCCACTCTCACCTCTACTGTTTGCAATATTCACTGAACCATTGGCTATGGCAGTCCGTCAGAACAGCAAGATCATAGGTATCCATTCCGCCAATTCAGAGCACAAAATTAATCTATATGCCGACGACATTTTACTTTATCTACAAGAACCGGAATAGTCTTTACATGAAGTATTTAATCTCATAACAAATTTTTCTAAACTTTCCGACTACTCCATCAACTGGTCCAAATCGACAATACTGCCAATAACGGAGAACTCTTGGAATCCTGCAGACCAAAACTTCTCTTTCCCTGTGGGCAACATAAGATATCTTGGCATAAATATTTCACCTAAATTATCAGACCTGGTCCACCTGAACTGTGATGACCTGAAGCGCTGGAATAATCTTCCCATCTCCCTCCTGGGACGAATAGCCACAGTTAAAATGAAAATTCTACCCCAAATTAACTTTTTTTTTTTTCCATGATTCCATTCAAACCCACATCAAAATGGTTCCTGTCATTAGATTCTGCAATTATAAAATTCTACTCAAAGAACAAAACAGCAAAAATTAGCCTAAGCACCCTTCAGAAAAACAAATTGGAAGGGGGATTGGACGCTCCTAACTTTACACACTACTATTTAGCTAACCAACTACAATACCTATCCAGATGGTTATATCCTAACGAAGACTACAACTCCTGGCTCGAACTAGAACAGGCGGACTGCAACAACATAAAACTCTCTGA
>NC_065522.1:23096805-23113607 GCF_006386435.1 Epinephelus moara | reverse complement strand
AATTACTGTCAGAGACCAGTTCTATACATTTACCAATTTTAAAATGGGAAAAGGAGCTGGGTGTATCATCAGACCCTGACTTCTGGACTCAGATATGCAAAAATACATTCAAGATGACAAGACACACTAATATACAACTTATCCAATTTAAAGTACTCCACAGAACACACATCACCCAACAAAAGATGAATAGGATGGGCTTTAGTCAATCTGACATATGCACTCAGTGTACTCAGAACACTGCAGACACGTACTTTCATGCATTCTGGTTATGTTCACCCATCCAGCACTTTTGGTCAACAGTCACTCAAAAACTGCTTAATTGGTGACCTGATGACAATTGACCTCCCAAACAGCCACTGCAATTCTCTTCTTGTAGCTCTAGCCATCGCCAAGAAAACAATCCTAGTCAACTGGAAAGATAAACAGACCCTCAACATCAACCATTGGCTGAATCTCCTTGCAGAACATATTTCGCTGGAGAAAATATCTGCTGGCCACAGAAACCAATTAACATACTTTGCAGAAAAATGATCAACATTTATCCACTCACTAAACGTGTCTGTATAGTGCCACTCAGCCTGTGAGCATATGCCACCTGTACATATAAATATTACAACTGAAGAAAGACTGTTGTGTAATATGTAACGTGTTTCTGTTAATGATGTAACCCCTAATCCCTCTGTCTCTCTCACCACAATATACCACAGCGGTTCATCAGAATTCATGGTCTTAAGCATGTGTTAGGTGCACCTTCTCCCCCTTGAATCCGGGCCTGCTCCCTGGCTCTGTGGGGGATCGCGGGGCCGGGCGGTTTTCCCCTGGGGGGGCGGGTGCGTCTGGACTGCTCGCCCTGTGTGCCTGGGGGTGGCGGGGTCTCCTCGTGCTCCCTGGGCCTGGGGCGGCGTGGCCGGTCCCCCTTGGGGGGCTGTTTCCGCCCCTGTGGTGCGGGGTGGGTGGGCTCCTCCCCCCCTTCGCTCCTCTCCCACCCTTCCACCACTTTCTAGCCCCTCTCATCCATCCCTCCAGCCTTCAGGCCGGGCCTACACTGGCCTGGCCTCCTAAACCACATTTAGTTCACCCACCACACATTCCACAGTTTTAACGCACCACATACATTCACTCTTCGAGGTGCAGACCACTGATGGATCCTTATCTGTCCTCCAATTTTAAAGCACCACACACACCTACATCTTGGGGGACAGATAGGAACAGGTTCCAGGTGCCTTATGGCTGCACGGGCTGCAGGACAGCAGTGTGCTGTAGCCATCAGCCTTGCCCCCACCTGTCTCATATGTCCCTCAATTTTAATGCACCACATCATATTTATGGGCACTCACATTCACACTCACGGTGTAGGGTTAATCCTGCCCTCCTGCCCCCCTGGCCCTGGACCCTGGTGATGGTTTTCATAAACACATTGGGAGGGTTCAAATACACGCATGCATGTTCGATACTTCAGCTCCGTGACGCATCGCAAAGAACTGATGGGATCACTTAAAAGGGGCCCACTTGCTTCTCGAACCTACCACACTGCGTTGGCAACTCTTCTCCACAATCGGGCTTTCCTCCTCCACCAGGACTCTCACATTTTTGGTGTTCAGTATAGACTTCTCTTTTGTTTTTGTTTTTCAGTACAGTATAGTAGACATGTATATGTTTATTTTTGATAATCTGTATGGAGCACAACCACCGCAAGGCCTCAATACATCAGCTACACTGCCTGTTTCTCCTCTGTTTTTTTGTTTGTTTGTTTGTTTGTTTTTTCCTCCTTCTTCTCTGCATGCACTGTCACTATATAACTCAGGACTTAAGCACCTGCCCCTCAATCCCCCCTGCTTGTTCCTTACTTTCCCCTTGATACACTTTGGTGTATCACGGCCCTCTCTGGCTCATATTAGGAAGTTTTTCCAATAAAGGCTGATAGGCTAGTCTCCAGGGAGGGTGGGTGATGGTCACAACCACGCACAGTATGGGTATAAAATACTTGACTGCAAACAGTGCATCAATCTTTATAAGAAGCTTACACCCTTTTGTGGCGCTAAGCTACGAAGACCAGTGCAGACAGGTAGAAAAAAAAGAAAAAAAAACTCTGGCACCTAAAGGGTTAAAATGGAGAATGTGCCCCTGTCATGTCTGCATGTAAGATGTAGACACGCACACACATCATGTTTCTGTGAGTTTGTGTGTGACAGCGGTTGCCATGTGCACCTGGCAGAAGAGCAGAGACAGACAGAGACAGAACACAGAGAAGAGACCTGTTTTAGTGTAGATTTAACTCCTCGAACAAGTTCTTCCCATTCCCAAACCGTTGATAAAGTTATACAGAAGATCTGTTTAGCAGCAGTTGAGGTGGCATGTGTGCGTCTTTAAAGCCGATACAATAAACGGTGTAGGAGGAGATGTTTTTTTTAAGAGCATGTTTGAGGCGAAATCTTACTTTGAAAGGGGAAATAGCTCACTTCCTGTTGGATTTAGGTCATGGGTGTCGGCGCGTGATTTGTATGCCGAACACGCCAGTTTTGGTTTGATATTCTATGACATTCCTACAGGCCACTGTGGCCATTTTAGTGCGCCAAGGTGGCGCTAGAGAGCCCATTTTGGCACTTTAGGCGTTAATTTTTTGATTTTCTAAAATTTTTCGCCAGGTCTGACATGCGTGCCAATTTTGGTGAGTTTTTGAGCATGTTTAGGGGGTCAAATTCCAGCTCAAAGAGGTGGCGAGGACTGCTCTGTGAGCAGTCCTCTGCCTTCGGGTTCGGTCCCTAATAATAATAAACGCAGCAAAAACAATAGGGTCCTCGCCTTCGGCCGAGGTCCCTAATAAACGTACCAAAAACAAGAGGGTCCTCGCCCTTCAGCCGAGGTCCCTAATAACAATGTTTAAAGTGAGCATGATCAAAAGCAATTACATGAAAAACAAGTCGTCTGAATTGACATTTCAAAGCTGGCTTTGAATTGAAAGCCTAGGCTAAGATGGACAGCAATGAAACAACAGCCGAACTTGAGTGGTGATGAGAGACAACACTTTGTCTAGAGTCAGAATTAGTCCCATGTACACAGGGCCATTCAGAGTGAGTCACCTCCTGTCACCTCATCAAACAGCATTACCCTGGTGTGGCAGCCATTTTGCATTTTGTTTTGCAATGTAACAGAACGTTGTTGTAACCTTAGCATACATTGTCCAATCTGCCCAAAGCTGTGAAGATTTGTTTAAAAAGAGTCCTGGCCATGTGACATCTCCGTGCCAGACTCTACGCCGTAGCCTACGCACGTCACCTACGCAGGTCGCCTACACCATGAGCATTTATACTTGTGCAGTGGTGTGTCTGTGTCACTCTGCAGTTACACCTCCAAAACACTAGTCGGTGGCGGAGGTTTCTAGCCTTCACAAATCAGCTTCACTATAAACTCGCAGCATTCACAGACAAACTTTATCTGGACACATTTTCCCCACAAATACAGCATGCTAATGTTTTTAGCACAAGTCTATGCATTTTGCATTGTATAAAACTAGTCTAGCAGCTAGCGATTTTTTTCTTTTTCTCATATAAATCCAGGGGCAACAGCAACATTTAACAAAGGTAATGGTAGGCTACATAATTTGGGTTCCTTATAACTCACATGTTGTCACACATTGTATAAATTAGCCTCATGGCCGGCAATCTTTTTCTCTTGTCATATAAAGCCAGGGAAAACAGCAACATTTAACAAAGGTAATGGTACACAATTTGGGTTCCTTATAACTCACAAGGTTCACAGAGAGAACAACTGTCTTATACTAAACACGTTTTCCAAACAAATACAACATGCTAACGTTAGTATAAATAGTATAAGTAGTATAAATCCCTGAAGGATAAATCACACACAAGACTTAAAATGCTATTTTTGTGGAGGCTAGAAGAATAGAATAGAATACTTTAATTGTCCTTCAGGTACACATAGTGCACAGTGCACATTGAACGAAATTTCGATGCATTGACTCTTCAAATAGCAGCAAAAATACTTTATTGTCTTCACAATTTATTGCTTCTTATCTGTGAAATGAAAGTAAATAAAAGCTTTGTTTCCACTGAAGGAAATGGTTTCAGTTTGCAAAAACAGACAGGAGGTCTGCGTTGCTGAGATGTGTAGTTACATTTCTGGGGAGGTACACATCAGGCTACAGCATAGGTTACAGCGTAGGCTCTGCATCGATATGGAGCTGTGGCACCACCAACTAGCAACAGGAAAGGTTTTTTACTTTGATGCACACTAAACATGTCAACATGCCAGTCAGGTGTCATAGTTATTGCACCACCTACTGGTAACAAGAAGTAAGCCTTTTGTGATAATATAATTTGATTTACATGGAATTCACATGGTGTGGTCTACAATTCATATGCAGCAAAATGACATGTGTGTTCTGCATACAGGAAGTGGTAAAAAAAAAAAAGTATTTCATTTTCAGCACCACCGCTCTGCACAGTTAATACCATCTCATTCCTGTGTTCAGCATCTGACTTTCACAGAAAATATATGCTGCATCGAGTCTGCCAGGGATGACATTTTCTGTAGGCTGACGCAGAAATGAGCACCACACTGGTTCCCTCGTCATAAAGCCTATGGGATTTTTACATTGGATTTTGGATTATTGTGAAAATAAGATTAGATAAGATAAGATAAGATAAGATACACCTTTATTGATCCCATAATTGAGAAATTCCAGTATCTCTGTGGAAAACAATAATACTTACATGTTTTGTTCAGCAAGATAAGCTTCACAAATGGACACCATTTTCATGATTACTGAAGGCTAAATGCCATTGCCAAAAGGAAAAAGCTAATGTTAGGCTTTGAACAAACTACAATATGGTCGTATGACATCACCACCATAACAAGACTATAAAGCCATGTTTGGCGTGGCTCACCATGATGAAGTTCTGTAGTCTCATTTAGCGAATTTTTAGCAAATGCCATTTTTAAGACAGATAGAAGCTTAAAAATTCAGAGCGGGGTATTTATTGACATATTTTATGTGTCAATATGTGTAAATATTTTATTTTAGGAGGACAAAACATTAAAGTCTCTTAAAGGAGCAGTGTGTAAAAGGGGGGAGAAACCGTGACATCTAGCATTCAGATTCTAGATTGCAGCGCTCACTCGCTCACCCCTCCTGTCGGTGAAGTGACGGTGGCCTCCGAGGACAAAAAAACCTTCAGATTCTAGATTGCAGCGCTCACTCGCTCACCCCTTCCGTCGGCAAAGTGACGGTGGCCTCTGATGACAAAACACCTTGTACAGAGATGGCGTCATCCACGAATGGGAGTATTTCAGGAGTATTGAGCGATGAGATGAAGATGTATTTAGGAATCTAAACCATATTACGGTAAGTTATAGGTTCTCAGTGAGATATAGGTTCTCAGTGAGATACAGGTTATCAGTGAGATATAGGTTGGGAGTGTTTTATTCCTAATTGTTTTGGTAACACGAGCAAACATCAATGCTAAAAACAACACGTTTTATGTGATAAAGTCATGGCACAGTGCGGCAAATAAGTTGGTAGGATAATATTATAATATGTGTTTGCTGAGTGTTTTTCCACAGGAGACAGGGAGAGGAGGGAGAGGGAGAGGAGGAAGACAAGGGAGAGGAAGAGGGCGAGGTAGAGGTGCAGGGAGGGCCAGGCGAGGCACGAGTGTCTCGGCTACCGAGAGGGAAGAGGAGGAGGAGACGATGGCAGCCCTCGGAGCAGCGCGAGAGGAAACGACAGAGATTTGTAACGTTGTTATAAAACTATTCATTTATTTTCATACCTGTTCATATTTCCGTAGTGTAACATGAGTCTTTGAAAACATTAGCAGCACTGCATATGTAATTAAATAATTGCTAAAAATTAAAAGTATCTTTTAGCTATATTTGAAAATAATGTTGTTGACATGTTTGGAGAAACTGTAGACAACGTGCAGCCCGTATTCTACACTACCATTAACATGTTTCCAGCCTAATGTCATCAAACTCATACCTCACAAAAGAATTGTCTTTTCATGTGTTTATTTTTTCAGAGACTTATTGGAGAGATGACCCTGGAGAACCACAGGGATCTGTTTGGTTTTTGATGCCTTGATGATGCATCACCGCAGGCATGGTGCCCCATCTTCAGCCATGGTGCAAGGGGTACCATGGTGTACCTGTGGTAACTGTAGGGAGATGCCTACAGACCTGGAGAGGAAATGCTGTGGCCAGGAGCCCGCACACTGTGTAAGCCTATTACCACACTTCTCCCAGTACTGCCTTGAGGAAGGCTTTTTACACATTCATAGACAGTACAGGGAGGACATAATAGTTTTAGGTGAAACCAGGGAGCCTGGGGATGAAAACCGGGAGTACTGCTATGCTGCCTATAGACATTTCATCTACTGGCAGCATGGCTGTCTAGGCGCAGGAAACTGGTTTGTCATCCCCAGTTGCTGTGTTTGGAGGATCAGGGAAAAGTTCCCTGATCCTGTCGGACAGTACACCGGTTTCACTCCTGGCATCTAAATGCCCAGAGGCCCAGAGGCATGATTTACCTCAATTACTCACACACCTGTCTGTTCATCATCAGGGCATCAAAAAATTTGGGGACTGCTGTTTTATACTAGTTGGAACGGATTGCATTAAAAAAAAAGATTACACTTTAAAAAGATAAATATCTGCTTCCAAGAACATGATTTGACTTATGTCAGTTACTATAGAATAAATTGTGTACATTCAAAGGCTACATAAAACAGTGAATTTGAAATACTAATGAGCCTCAGAACTTGCAAGGCCTCAGCAGTAACGTTACTAATTTATTTTCATTGCCACTTCAAGTAATGTTAATCAAACACACTAGTTTGAACCACAAAATTAAAAATGCACCTGGATCAAAGCAGATTTGTTGAATAGTTTTGATTACATTAAAGACAAAACAGTAAAGATAAATATTTTAATCATTGAGGGCATTATGGATCCTTGTCTTCCTCTGGACCTGTAGGTGGAGCAGCAGCAGTTGCATGGAAAACTGGTCCTAATAAGAGAATGAAAAATTAACTTCAGATAAATTTTATAGCATCCAATAATATTCTGACAGGCACACACATGCAAATACAGCCATTTACCAAACAAGCAGGCAACTTCAGCGTCACTCTTCAGTGATAAATCCGCCATCAAAGATTTCCATCTGGGAAAGGCAACACCAGTATTCACCCTGGTTTTCTGTTGTCGCCTATTGCGACTTCTTTTTGCTTCGTCGCATTTAAGTTTCTTAGATGGAGAACATTCACGCGCCTGTAATACGTGATACGTGTGGTCGGCCATTCTCAAAACAAACAGGGAAAACTTGATAAAGCAATATATTCACAGAAAACAACAATACAACTCTTCCACAAACAACACACGCTTCTACTTCTTCTTCTACCCGTCTTATAACTGAGCGTTTCCGGTGTAGTGCCGGGATACCTGCAACCGATGGATTAAAAAAACGCGTAAATGCTATTTTGTCCCATCCGAGCTATGACAGAAAAATGGAGAGGCAAGATGTTGGAGTCCGCAAACAGGGACCCGCTATGAATGTATGAATGAAAGGCTTATTCTAAGTAATTAAAAGCAAAACGATTTTAATAGTTAAGCAATTATATTCTTATTTTAACACATTTATAAATATTGTGTTCCATTTTTCTCCACTTCTGCTAAGTGCTACGAAATGCATTGATTATTAAACACTGCACCTTTAAGCTTGTGTTTACCACAGACCTTATTTTAGGTATCTAACCAAAAACCCATTCAAAAAACCCACTGACTTTGAGATGAGGGAATCAGGAGTGGTACAACTCTAACTCATTTCCGGGTTTTAGGACTCATTCCTGGTGGATTCTACTGATCAGCGAACCAAGTACTGCAAGATGAGGTAAGTTGCGAGGGCCCATTCATCGCTGCTTGCAGCTTTAATTAATTTTGTCTCTTTTCCAGAATGAGTGCTACTAAGAACGGCTCATAGTAAGTGCTATGGAATGCTGTCAAAGGATAATGGGATGAATTAAAGAAATTCACAAGTGGTTGAACTAGCTGAAATGACGTGATGATGAATCACTGGACTTCCCCAGACTATATGAGCTCAGCCTGAGCTGGGCCTTAACCTTTGTAACCTTATCAGCATGGTTTAGAGTGTAAACATGACTAACAGGAGCCAGCGTGGTAGCTTTGTCACAATGACCAGTAAGTGAATTAAAGTAAATCATTTCAAATAAAAGTATTTCACCTACGTGTTGGTGCTTGTTTTCAAAGTAAGTAATTATAGTTTAATCTTTCTGCAATTTACAGAAGCACTAATCAAGTGCCTGTAACCTGCAGGTCTTCACCACTCTGCCCTGAACCATTTTATTAACCTCATTGTTTCTCACTGTGAGGTGTCTTTCAGGAAGGGACGCAGTAAGCACTTCCTGTCTCTAAATTGCTGTGTCTCTCATGTCCGCCTTGTGAAACAGTCTCCCAAGAATTGAAAAAATGGTGTAAAGGAGGCAAGGAGTCAGTAGGAGGGCAAGGCAACTGGGGAGATTGACGACTGGAGGGCATCGCAGAGGGGGAGACAAGAGGGGGATTGCTCCGGTAATGGAAGAAGGAAGGAAAAGAGGGCTGGATGAAAAGAGAAAGGAAGGTAGGGGGTTAATAGTTGGGTCTGAATACTGGTTTAACCCCCCTGCAGACCCATAAACACACACACACACACACACACACACTGGAATTAGGTTGTACACATGAAATATATACACAAGAAATTCCTCATCAACTTGTGAATAATATCACTTGGCAGTCATGGGAATGGTGGCAGACAGCCCCGTGTTTGGTGACAGGCATGATTGGATTTTCTTTTTTTTTTCTTTCACTCATCTTTTGTTTTTCCCCCTGATTTTTGTTTGAGAGATGCCCCATGGGAGGTTTGAGGTGCCAAAACCACATCTTTGGCTTCTCTTGGAAAAATTTTGTCTGACGTCATCTGTCCTTGGCAGCACAGATTGCCAAAAGATCAATGGCTGAAGTCCAGACATTGGCAAGCCAATGCCAAGGACTAAATACCAGATAATTCAATTATTGGTCAGAATGTAACCAACTGTAATAACAAAAGCATGTAACAGAATTTCTCAGTGTTGCAATAAAATATTGGAAACCTCTCAGAACAAGGAGTGTAATGTATGGATCTGCATCAACATATGCCAGACTTATAAATCTTAAATAAATAAAATGTTAATTTAAAAACAATATCAACAACAACAAAACACATTTGTAAATATTTCCAGATATTACTGTGTAACTCACAGTGCTAAGTTGTTGTGGTGACTTTATGACTCTCTTCTATTTGTACTACTGTTACACATCAGCCTGTTCTCATTCCGAAGTAATCAGATACCGCTGAATTGTGATTTTGATGTCAGACACCTGATGCCAAAAGCCACCTTTTGTGGAAATATGATACGCTGCCATGCGGTGTCACTTTGCAACATGACTAGACGTAACCTTTTGCAGTGTTATGATATGCCACTGTTCAGTGGGACGGCACCTGTCACAGCAGTATTACACACGAATGGGCGGCGTCAGTACATGATGTGGTCATACAGCGCCTGTCACAGTGGTATGGTACACCGCTGGACACCATCAGGCTGAAATGTTGCCAGTAAAGACATAAAGTAAGGAGCTGGAAAGTCCCTATAGGGCTGGTTAGGGGTGGCTTACAGATCCAGCAAAGCCAAGACTTCACCTGGGAGCCCAGTGATGATCAAAGCAGAGCTAAAATCATAATGTTTTTTTCTGGTTAGGTTTAGGGGACAAAAGCATGTGGTTAGGTTTCAGCAACAAAAGCATGTGGTTAAGTTTAAGCAACAAAAGCACATAGTTAGGCTTCTAAATAAATGTAATCGCTTGGCTCTACATTCATATGGAAGCGAACATCAGGTTCCCGGGTGAAAATCCGGGCTTTGTTTGACTCATCCACCACCCCTACTGCCAGCTCCTTATACTAAATCATTACCAGCAGTGTTTTAATCTGACGCAGTCCAGCAGTATATCATTCTGCCACAACAGGTGCCTTCCAGCTGACTGGTAGCATATTTCATTTCATTTATTTATTCATTCCAATCTAAATGATTGGAAAGAAGCAGGATGAAGTAAACTTCATCATAACACAGAGAAAGGTTCAGTCCCATTCCATTACAAACTGACGCTGCCCAGCGAAATATCATACCATTGCCGCAGGTCGCTTTTGGCGTCAGGTGTCTGATTCTGAAATTACTGACAAATATGTGGTGTTTGACAACTTAGGAATGAGAACAGGCTAGTCCTGGCTACCCACCTGACATCAGGGGGTTTTCAAATGGAATGAATAGACTCAGGACTGCCGCTAGTCTCCTAAAGGGGCGGGGCAGTGGCGATACCGACTTGACAGATACACGGAGGTGAAAATCTGAAGCCATCTGGATCTATGAATGGTATCTGCTCTCTCTCCCCCTCTCAAACACACAAACACACTCTTGTCAGAAATGCAGGGATCAGTTCTTCTCTCTGTTCTCAACCTGTGTCTTGCACTCTCATCAGCTGTAGTTCACTGACAGAGTCCCTGACAGGTGCAGATATTCAGCATGCTAGATCTGTGGGGTGCATCTGAATTGCACTGGCGACGTTTGGCCTCACATCTTTGAACAGTTAGCGTCTAAGCACCAATCTCCTGTGCAAAGTCAACAGGATGCGCTGAAACAGCTTATTGATAGGAGAGCTACATGTGCAAGCTCGAGTTTGGGGCCAGGCAAGCATTTAGCAGCAAGTAGCTTTGAATCCTCTGCAAAATGGCTAAAGGCTAGTTGAGATACCAACTCCTCAGGCCATCACTGAAATGGTGAGATGCCACCACAAAGGAGATTGTTCAACACAAAGATGTTCCTGTAGGTCAAGAGACTTACAATGCTCTGACTTTTGCTTTTGTAGTAAACAATGTGAGAACGATGAGGACTCAAGATCTAAAAACCAGGATTAAGATGAAAGTGATACTGCAGATGAAGATTGAAATTATAGATTTACAATTACTTAAACTAGAATTACTGCATCGTGCTTCAATGCCTCTGCACACCAGTCAAGTGTGTCTTACAGTTTCCATCCATGTCTATGAAAACATGGATGCTTCACACACAAAAGAATTATACAATCAGCACAGTTTCAAGATTAGAGTCACCAATTCAGTATCTGACCAAATGTCTCCTCTTCTGTTCCTGAGATATGATGCTGAGTAATGACCAGAAAAGTGTTTTTGCAGAGCATTATAGTGTCACAGTGAAGTTGACCTTTGACCTTTTGGATATAAAATGTCATCACTTCATAATTTTATCCTCTTAGACATTTGTGTGAAATGTTAGCAAATGAATTCTTGCGTTACAGCTATGAAGATGTTTTAAGAGGTCACAGTACCTTGACCTTTGACCTTCTACCATCAATTTCAATGAATTAATGTCCAAGTGATTGTTCTTTGTTTATGTAAATATCTGAATACATAAAATATATATTAAGCCATGAAAGTAAACACCTGCATAGCTTGGAACTTGATGGGTTTTTTTTTTATTTTAAAAAAGGTGTTTTGAAAATTCGCCATGTTTAAAATCCAAAATGGCCACCATAGAGACTTAATGGAAAATGCTTAAAAATGGAAGCATTGGTTTTCATATTCCTCATGTTCTAACAATTCCAAAAATGTATATATATAGACTCCAAGAATTTTGAAGAAAAATACATTAGGAACTGGACTAACTGTGTATTCATAATTTCTTACCGTGGATTACTCAACAAATCTCTCTAAGAGTAAAAAACAAACCAAGGCCTTCATCAGATCAGCACAAAACAAGACCAGAACCCAGAATAAATCTGTCAGCCATGAAGGCAGGTCAGGAGCACACACTGCTAGGGTTTGATATGAAAGGTTGAACATGGGTTTATTGTAATAACTACCATATGAAGAACTGCTTTAGGAATATTGTGATCGAGCAGATATTTCTACAACATGGTTGTAGAAAGTTGATTGTTCTTTTAATTTGAAGGTAAGATATAGAAAAGAAAGCATTTGCCATTGCCATTGTGTTGAATGTCATGTATAAATTCTGCAGTAACAGTTTGTAATGTGACAAAAAAAAGCAACTTTGTTTTGCATTTGGATTTACACAAGACCTGTGCACATGTATTTGCACACAAAGAATACAATATACACAAGATCTATGTGTGGAGTTATAGGAGATGTACTGGCTGTCATGATAAATACTCATCTACCAAAAATGTGGTGTATTTACTCAATTCTAAGTTAAGGAAATATTTATTCATAAACAGGTATTCTTTACTAGAATCCAGCTTGTCCTTCTCCAGACCTACTGGTTTAAACAGCAGTGTGATCTGAGAGGAATTTAATGGCAGGGGGATGGCAACATCCGTCTGTGGTGTCAGGGGGTGGGGGTATCTAATCTCTGTCTCTGAACCCCCCACACCACAGCAGAGAAGGACAGAGGAAATATTGTAAAATGGGAAGTAGAGAGAGAGAGATTATTATACTCCTGCACAGAGCCTGTTTTGATGGTCCAGAGTTTTATGAGGGCTTAAGGATCAGGGTGGGTGTGTTTCTGGATGTCTGATTGGTGGGCAGAGGACTGAATGTTGCTGATGTAACTGTATGTGATTTTAACCAAGGCTGGAAAATGGAGCTTGTCTGAAGTGTGCTCAAGCTTGACCTACAGGCTACAAAGAACAGATTTAACTACACTGCATCCTGTGCATCAGCAGTTTGCATTATTTTTTGTTTTGCATCATATACAAAGAAGTGCCAATCAAATCTCAACTTCATAACCTCATTGTCAATCCTCACACTCACTCCACCCTGTGTTGTACGATATGCATTAAAGTTGATAAGGGTGAACATAGTCAGTCTCACATCTCACAGTCTTTGTAATGTCTGTTGGATGAATGGTTGTCTTGAATTTGAACATTTATTATCATTTACATTTTACTGAACATGATGGTGCAAAAAATCTTTTTTGTTCAAGTATGTATGCATGTATGTATGGAGCACAGGAAGGTTACAACAGTCAACATAAGTCCAGTTTAAAACAATTACATACATTATCAACTGTGCCTAAAGTGATCATAAAGTAGAATATAAATACTAATTTTAGACAGAAATTGTTAGATGTCATGCAACTAAATGAACATATTCGCCAGACTGTGAGTTAAGACTAAGTACCTGGTGGGCAGCTGTAGTTCTACACACGTTATATTTTATATCATTTTTCAGTTAATTAAATGGTGGCTACAGTGTTGACTTTAGAGATGGAAAATGCAGGTGACAGGTGTAACTGACAGAAAAATGAGAGACTTTTGCTGACCAGAGACCACTGTGTCAAGATGAAATAAATGATAGGATAGTCAGATTAAATTTCCCTTTATTTCTAAAGACTCTCATGAGTCAATTGGTTTGAAGACATCAACATTTATGCGCTATTTAAATGACAGACATTTTGCCATGCCACAGTAGGAAAAGAAACAGGTGTTAGTTATAACATTAATAACTAGAAGAACACTCACAGAGCACAGACCTCTGCCAATGCCATATGCCCTATCTCACAATGTTAATAAAAATGAAAATTCATTTGTGTACCCGTTCCATGATTTGGACTCTCTCTAAAATGTAATGGGTTCTCCCTTAGGCCATACTACAATCTTCCACCAAATCAGGAAAATCAGGCCAGTTTTTTTTTTTTTTTTTTGTAATCCAACTGACAAACAAACCAAACTGAAAACATATCCTCCGTGGCTGGTGAGGTTATGACTCTATTTAAGTATCCCAGTAAACCATGAGTGTACACTCAGTACAATAACATTAGAGAAAATTGATTTATTGTGTTAGTCCAACTGTGCGCATGCTTTACAGTTTTTGTCCCGGGCTTTGACACAGAAGTTGAATAGCATTACATGCATAACAGAAGAAGAAGCCAGGTACAACATGGTGAAATCTACATCCAGAGCCGTGCACTCTTGGACGGACAAGGAGACACAGTTCATGCTGTGTCAGCTGAAAGAGTTAAATATTTTAAAATACATGAATGGAAGGAAAACACTGAATGGTGACCTGTTCAAAAAAGTGGCAGAACAGCTGGACGATGCTCGATTGTTTGGTCTGACATAATAGGTCAACCAGAAATGTTTCAATACTAACAAGCTGAAAGGGGGCATATCTCCAGCGATTGTAGCGGAGTCTGACATACGTTGGTCAATAAATCGATTCCCCTACCGTGCTTGTATACTGGGACAAGGACAGTAGTCTAATTAAATGTTCTGGTCGAGCTATAACTGCAGCTCCATTTAACTGTGTATGTAAGCGTACTGGCTGTCTTGCTTTAACAAGAGAAGATTCTACAAACCTTTGACGAACTTACAGTTATTATAAAAGCATGTGTTTGCCTTTGGCTCTGGTACCACAGAGTTGTCAGAGCCTTGTTAAACCCTGGTCAGGTGCGGGGTCACAAAGCCAGGTCACGCTGAGCCATTCAGACAAACAGCAAACATAGCTTTATTCCCGATCACTGCACTGCACACTGAAGGAAATATCAACTGGATGGTATGGCATGTGCTGTTTACCACCATCAAGGATACAAGAAAATACTGCTTGTCAACAGCTGGGCAAAATTTCCATCCATCCCTCTGTCCATTCATTCATAACTGCTTATCATCTTGAGGGTCGCAGGGGGCTGGAGACAGGGTACACCCTGGACAGGTCGCCAGACTATCGCAGGGCTAACACATACACACTAACACACTCACGGACAATTTAGAGTCACCATTTAACCCATCTCCAACCTGCATGTCTTTGGACTGTGGGAGGACAAAACCCATGCTGACATGGGGAGAACATGCGAAGAGCTCCCTCCTGGGATCGAACCAGGAACCCTCTTGCTGTGAGGTGCTAACCACCATACCACCGTGCCGCCCCAAAATTACCATAAAATGTTCAATAATAATGGGAAGTGAGAGCTGCAAAGAAATGATTTACCATTAAACTAAAAACTACAGTGTATTTTCTTTGGGAAAAGCAGGTGAAAGGGTAAGACATTAAATTAATCCCATTGTATCATTCAAACATCTGTGTGTAAACACTCCTGTATTTAAACTGCTTACTCTCAGGAGAAACACATGGGGGCTGGAAGCACAACACGAAGTATCTTTTCTCTTGCTCTCCCATAGCCTCAGGCAGCCCAGCTCCCCTGGACGCTGTGTGTGTGTGTGTGTGTGTATGTGTGTGTGTGTGTGTGTGTATGCCTGTGTGTGTTTGTTGGGAATCTCACAGGGCATCAGACGGCTCCAAGATGCTCCACTCAGTGATTAGCTGTGGTCAGCAAGCTCCACAGAGAGCCGCTCAGACCTGCTCAGTCCCAAACACACACACACACACACACACACACACACACACACACACACACACACACAGTTTGTCATGCTGATAGAGACAGGCAGACTGGCAGGCCTACTTGTCACTGACTAAGCTGATGAAGTGGCGTGCGTATATGTATGCATCTGCAGTGTGAGTGAGAAAGGGTGGATACATGTGGTCTATCTATATACTGTATGTTTATATCAATGTGTATAAATTACATTTCTGTGTGTGCATGCATGCATTTGTGTCTGTGTATGGATAGGAGCAGAGGGGGTCTGGTCGTGCTTGTTTAGAGACTGGCACCTCAGTGTGTTGACTGATGCTGACAGAGAGACTGAGGACATGATAAAAGCCTCAGCCTAACATGAATATACCCACACAGGGCCAGTACAGACCTTTTTGGTGCCCTAAGCAGGATTTCATTGAGATATTTCAGACACTACCAATAAGCTGTCAGACCTGCACAGGCTTAATTTTTACTTATGACTCACAATAACACAAGCTGACTTCAACTGTCTTGTTCTTTCCTGATATCCTTCACTTATTGAATGTAACTGCTTAACTAACTTGTCATTTGCTCAATTCATTTTGGTGACTGTTAGCTGTTAACTCACTCCCAACTCATAAAATATCAACGTTTGGTCAATGGCCATCGATGTCTGACACCAACGCACTGAGGCACCCTTAAGCATCTTTATGAGACTCACAAGGCTGCATCATTATTAGATGCTCCCAGCAACTGATGTAGTATAAAGAGTGAGAAAGCATAGGGAGCAGGTCAGGGTGGGGGATTACACATACATCAAGTTACACTACATTTGTAACAAACAACTTACTTTACTTACTCATTTTGACCCAAACCTAACAAGTTCTTTTGTTGCCTTGCTAGTTTAAGTTCATTTTGAAAAGAGACTGTATGACAGTTTTAATTTCGTTTACGAAAACTATGATGAAAATATATCAACAACCTTTTTCCCATGATGAAAACAAGAAAATGACGGGCTAAAAACAAGCCCGTATTAATGCACGGGCTTACCGGGGCTCAAGCCCCAGGGCCCAGTGATGTAGGGGGCCCACTGCAAGGCTTGAAAAAAAAAAAAAAAAAAAAAACACCGGGTGAAAAACAAGTTGTGCACATTTTGCTCTGTCTGTGTATGTGAGTGAGAGATGGGCCCCTCCCTCATCGAATAAATCTAAACCACTGTGATTGGTTAATGATTATGGTTGTCATGTACCTGTCCAATGAATGAGTGGGCTTCTGTGGCCTTGTGTGGTCTTTGAACTCTGCCGAAGTGGAAGAATGTGAGAAAAGAAAAAGAAATAAGAAAAACAAAATGTCGGGAAAGAAACCGAA
>NC_065522.1:23092528-23096309 GCF_006386435.1 Epinephelus moara | reverse complement strand
AAAAAGTTCATGGTGACGGCCCTCAAGATCCCGACGGAGACTGTCAACAACATCACCTTTCACCGCGTCCACAGGCTTGGACCCCGAGGAGGTCAGCGTCCTCGTCCGATCATCGCCAAATTCGAACATTATCAGCAGAAAATGCTCGTTAAGAGTAAAGGACGAGAGCTAAAAGGCACTTCGTTCGGTACGAACGATCAGCTCCCCAGGGAAATCAACGAGCGGCGGAAAGTGTTATATCCCATTTTAAAAGAGCACAGGCTGAAGGGAAATAGGACCTCTCTTGTGGTTGACAAATTATACATAGATGGGCAGCTGTTCCGCCACTCTACCACCACCCCATGGCTCTTCTAAGTGAGACAAGTGCCCCTAAAACCACAAAACAAAGTAGAACCATAGCTTAATTGTATTATAAAAGGAATAAAAAAAAAATAATAAAATAAAAAAAAGACCAAAAGATGTGTGTATGCATGTATATATATACTGGGGCTGCACTATTCTTGAAATAAATAAATATATGTATGTATATTTCACTGAAAATGGTACTCTGACACATTTCTCCTGCAACAGATAATTAAGCATTCCTGCGATTGCTGTGCAATTAACCGTGCAGCCCTGGTATATATGTATGTATGTATGTATGTATGTATATATGCAGATGTATATGTATGTACATGTGGATATATTGGATATATATGTATATATAATGAACACAACACTGACTTATTGAAAAGGAAAAAAAGAAAAAAAAAAAAAAAAAAGAATCTCACAGGGTGTGAATGTACACTTCACATACCCCACCCAGTATTCTCCCTTTCCTCCTCTATTTTTTTCCCTCCTTCATGTCTGACTATTAATGACCTGCAGAGCGCATTAGACAAAATGCCAACAGGTAAGGCTCCAGGTCCAGACGGCTTTCCTGCCGAATTTATAAAACATTTCTGGACAATATTAGCACCACTTTTCATCAGGACAGTGACAGAGATCAAAAAGAACGGAGGTATAAGACCTCACATGAATACAGCAGCAATCAAATTATTACTAAAGCCAGACAAAGACCCCACACTTCCTTCTAGCTACCGTCCTCTATCACTAATCAACAGTGATATCAAAATTATCTCAAAGGCACTTGCTTCTAGACTGGAGAAAATAATCGCATCAATAATTCATAATGATCAAACGGGCTTCATTAATGGCAGACACTCAAGTAATAATGTCAGAAGAGTTCTTAATCTGATAAGTAAAGTACAACGCGTTAATACAAAAGCAATTATTCTGTCACTTGATGCAGAAAAAGCCTTCGACAAGGTCAACTGGTCCTTCCTATTTGCCACCCTGAGTGGATTTGGCTTTGGAGAGTCATTTATCCAGTGGGTATCAGCCTTATATAATTCCCCTAAGGCCACAGTCACCACCAACGGGATCACATCTCAAAGCTTCACTTTGCAGAGAGGAACAAGACAAGGGTGCCCACTCTCACCTCTACTGTTTGCAATATTCATCGAACCATTGGCTATGGCAGTCCGTCAGAACAGCAAGATCATAGGTATCCATTCCGCCAATTCAGAGCATAAAATTAATCTATATGCCGACGACATTTTACTTTATCTACAAGAACCGAAATCGTCTTTACATGAAGTATTTAATCTCATAACAAATTTTTCTAAACTTTCGGACTACTCCATCAACTGGTCCAAATCGACAATACTGCCAATAACGGAGAACTCTTGGAATCCTGCAGACCAAAAATTTTCTCTCCCTGTGGGCAACATAAGATATCTTGGCATAAATATTTCACCCAAACTATCAGACCTGGTCCTCCTGAACTTTAGCCCGCTGCTAGATAAGATCTGTGGTGACCTGAAGCGCTGGAATAATCTTCCCATCTCCCTCCTGGGACGAATAGCCACAGTTAAAATGAAAATTCTACCCCAAATTAACTATTTTTTTTCCATGATTCCATTCACACCCACATCGAAATGGTTCCTGTCATTAGATTCTGCAATTATAAAATTCTACTCAAAGAACAAAACAGCAAAAATTAGCCTAAGCACCCTTCAGAAAAACAAATTGGAAGGGGGATTGGACGCTCCTAACTTTAAACATTACTATTTAGCTAACCAACTACAATACCTATTGAAATGGTTACATCCTAACGAAGACTACAACTCCTGGCTCGAACTAGAACAGGCGGACTGCAACAATATAAAACTCTCTGACCTCCCGTTTATCACCACTACACTCAGACGTCATAACTGTTTTAAGAACCCAATGATTGCTTCCACCTTATCAGCCTGGTGGAAAACACTAGAAATCACAAACTCTCCGATAGAACCTTGCTTGCTCTCTCCAATTTGGCACAACCCGGATTTTGAAATTAACAAAAGACCTCTCCATTTTAGCACATGGGAGATGAAGGGAGTAACTCATCTCCATCACCTTTTCCAAGACAATATACTTATGACATACACAAACTTATTTCAAACTTTTGAAATAAGAAATGGCAATTTTCTACAACATTTACAATTGATAAAAACAATCAAGAGGAGAATTCCAGCGCCTCAGGACACTTTGCAGCCACCAGAATTTGCCAAACATATTACAAAGCTTTCTCCGAGTAATAAGAAGAACCTTTCTAAGATTTATAAATTACTGTCAAAGACCAGTTCTATACATTTACCAATTTTAAAATGGGAAAAAGAGCTGGGTGTATCACCGGACCCTGACTTCTGGACTCAGATATGCAAAAATACATTTAAGATGACAAGGCACACTAATATACAACTTATCCAATTTAAAGTACTCCACAGAACACACATCACCCAACAAAAGATGAATAGAATGGGCTTTAGTCAATCTGACATATGCACTCAGTGTACTCAGAACACTGCAGACACCTACTTTCATGCACTCTGGTTATGTTCACCCGTCCAGCACTTCTGGTCAACAGTCACTCAAAAACTCTCCTCCATTTTGGACTGCAGGATCCCATTATCTCCCAACCTATGCTTAATTGGTGACCTGATGACAATTGACCTCCCAAACAGCCACTACAACTCTCTTCTTGTAGCTCTCGCCATCGCCAAGAAAACAATCCTAGTCAATTGGAAAGATAAACAGACCCTCAACATCAACCATTGGCTGAATCTCCTTGTAGAACATATTTCGCTGGAGAAAATATCTGCTAGCCACAGAAACCAATTAACATACTTTACAGAAAAATGGTCACCATTTATTCACTCACTAAACGTGTCTGTATAGTGCCACTCAGCCTGTGAGCATATGCCACCTGTACATATAAATATTACAACTCAAGAAAGACTGTTGTGTAATATGTAACATGTTTCTGTTAATGATGTAACCCCGAATCCCTCTATCTCTCTCACCACATTATACCACAGTGGTTCATCAGAACTCAAGGTCTTAAGCATGTGTTAGGTGCACCTTCTCCCCCTTGAATCCGGGCCTGCTCCCTGGCTCTGTGGGGGATCGCGGGGCCGGGCGGTTTCCCTTGGGGGCGGGTGCGTCTGGACTGCTCGCCCTGTGTGCCTGGGGGGAGCGGGGTCTCCTCGTGCTCCCTGGGCCTGGGGCGGCGTGGCCAGTCCCCCCTGGGGGGCTGTTTCCGCCCCTGGTGGTGCGGGGTGGGTGGGCTCCTCCCTCCCCCCCCCTGGTGGTGCGGGGTGGGTGGGCTCCTCCCTCCCCCCCCTTCGCTCCGCTCCCGCCCTTCCCCCTCCCTCCTCCCTCCCCCCTCTCCCCGTCCCTCCCTGCTCCTCTCTCCCGG
>NC_065522.1:23083973-23091243 GCF_006386435.1 Epinephelus moara | reverse complement strand
CTGCAAGATTAACAGTGCATCAATCTTCACAAGAAGCTTACACCCTTTTGTGGCGCTAAGCTATGAAGACCAATGCAGACAAATAGGAGGGGAAACAAAAAAAAAAAAAAAAAAAAGGAAGCACGGATGACGAGAGCAACGGCCCCCAGATGTCAGAGATGCAGGAGCCGGCGGGCACATCGGCTGCCACAGGTTAGGTAGCAGGCTAGGCTAGGCTAGGCTAGGCTAACCCTAAGTAACTATCATTAGAAAATGCAGTTATAAGTCAGCATGTCAACTGATTTACATGTGGTCCCACACTAGACAACGACGTGGAGCCTGGAGCCTCAGAATCACAAGCCGCCTCACCCCTAGCACCACCTGCCTCGTCCCCGGCCGGGGCGGAGTCATACCCGGCCGGAGCGGAGTCATCCTCGGCCGTGGCAGAGCCGTCCCCGGCCGCGGCAGAGTCGTCCCCGGCTGGAGCGGAGTCAACCCCGGCCCTGCCACCTGCATACACCAGCACTGACCCTGTGATAAGTGATAATGCCTCAAAGTTTTCCAGCTGTGGTTTTAACGACTGGAAACACGCAAGAGAGCGTATTCTTGAGCATGAAGGCTCGGAGGCCCATCGCAAGAATATGGTCATGTGGATTAACAGAACCACAGAGAAAGGACAAATTGACTTTGGACTATGTCAACAGTTTGAGGCTGAGTGCCAGTATTGGACCGAGGTGTTAAAAAGAGTTGTAGCCACTGTGAAATTTCTTTCTGAGCGTGGGCTTGCCTTTAGAGGGGACACACACACATTTGGCTCACCCAATAATGGCAATTATATGGGGTGCTTGGAATTAATCAGTCAGTTCGACCCATTTTTAAGAGAGCACATAGCGTGTTTTGGGAAGGCAGGAAGGGGGACACCGTCATATCTTTCGAAAACAATCTCTGATGAGTTTGTTCACTTAATGGGGGGAAAAGTTCTGTCTGAAATTATAAATGAGATTCAAATAGCCAAATATTTTTCCATTATTGTAGATTCTACACCAGACGTATCCCACACAGATCAGCTCACATTTATTATGCGCTATGTGTCTCCAGAGGGATCTATACAGGAACCCTTCATGAAATTCTTGCAGATAAACAGTCACACAGGTGAATCTATTGCTAATGCTATTCTCTCTGTTTTGGGCGAACTGGGCATTAATATTGACAATTGCCGTGGCCAGTGCTACGACGACGCCAGCAATATGTCAGGACTATATAAAGGCGTGCAGTAGCGAATAAGGAACATCAACCCACTGGCTGAATGGGTACCATGTGCTGCCCATATGCTAAATTTAGTTGGAGTTAGTGCAGTTAACTGCTGCCTTCAAACTGATGAATTTTTCACATTTATCCAAAATGTGTTCAACTTCTGCTCAAACTCAACATCTCGGTGGCAGACTGTTACATCAGGCCTGGACCCAAATGCAAACAAAAGAATTGAGACTCTGAAGTCACTGTCAGATACAAGGTGGTGTGCTCATGCCCAGGCAACTAAGGCATTATGCCTGAATTATGACAACATCCACAACTCGCTAATAAAAATCGCAGAGGATGATAATCAAAACATAACCACACACAATGAAGCTCTGGCTTTATGCAGGCAGATTGAAAAGCTAGAAATAGCTTTCCTATGCAATCTATGGAACACTGTACTGTAGCGTGTCCAGAAAACAAGCACCAAACTCCAAGAAGTTGATCTTGATCTCTCTAGTGCCGTGGAATTGGTACTTTCATTGAGGGATTTTATATCAGGCCTACGGGACCAGTTTGACAGGTTCGAGTCTGCCGCAAAAGAGCTGTCATCAGATGTCACAGACACGTACAAGGCCGACACAGACAGACAGAGACGGCGTAAAAAAAGTCCAAATGAGTCATCTGAGCCAGATGTGGGAATAACAATGACCGGGCAACAAAAATTCAAAGTGGATGTTTTCAATGTGATCATTGATAAACTTGTAGCTGAACTGGACCGGAGGTATGAATCTTATAATGCACTGAGTAGCATCTTTGGATTTCTGAATAAAATTCACATCCTCTCATCTCAAGAACTTAATTCAGCCGCTGCAGAGCTTCAGAAAAAATATCATTCAGATATACAAGAGGACTTTGTTGATGAAATAGAGCAGTTCAGAGAGTTCATCAGAACAAAAGAAACTATATGTGCGCGGGGCTTCCTTCAACTAATAAAGAAGATGGACTTTTCCTTTTTTTTCCTTTTCAAAACTTGGACTTGTCAAGAACAGACTGCGCTCTACTGTGGGACCAAAGAGACTCAACCACCTAACACTGATGTCCCTGGAAAGTGACATTGTTAAAGCAATGGACTTTACTCCTCTGATTAAGAACTTTGCCACACGTAAAGCCAGGAGGAAGCCATTTAAAAGTTAGGCTGAAATTTTAGCCATCGTTGATAATTGACTGATCTAGTCTTGCGCGTGAAAGGATGCACTGCAGGCTGTGTTCGTTGTAGGCCATGAGTTTTGTTTTTGAAAGGAGTGCAGCACACTTGTTTATGACATTTTTGTACTGTAGCCTACCTGTGTGTAATACTGGATGTTTTTTTTGAATGTTGATGTTTGATGAAGCTGTCCATAAATGTTGATGTTTGGTTTTTGTATGTATGTATGCATGCATGCCCACATACATACATACACACACACACACACACACACACACGCATGCATGCCCACATACATACATATATACAAATGTGCACGTATGAGTATGTTAATACAATTTCTGTATAGAGATATACAATATCTGTACATTTCTTTGACATTAAAAGTATGATGTTACAGTCAAAATTGTACTGCAGTGATTCTCAATGCATTATTTTATGTATTGTATATGTATTCCGGGTGGCGGTGGCATGGGGGGTCTTGAAAAAGTGGTTAGCCCCGGGGCCCATGGTGCTTTAATCTGGCCCTGGCTAAAAATAGATGATGATAAAAACTGAGATTACATCTATGTTTCATTTTCATTGACGACACAAGATGTGATGTGACGAAAATTTTAGTGGGGGACTACTGGACATTGAAAGCCAAGAATGGCTGTGCTCACAATTATCTTCAAATGCCACATGAGCGACAGGTTGGCGAACTCCAGTAAATAGTCTGCACCAGGATGTTTCACTAGCCAGCTAAAACACTCACACCAGAGCAGCGTCAGCAATTGCTGTGAGTTGTGAGCTGTCATTCAGCAGTAAATAATCAGCCGTGTGTGTCTGACTGTGGATGGTGGAGCGACTATCGATCCCTTGCCACTAAATGCGTTTGGCTTTTTGATGGCTTCAACGACCTCATATCCTCATGAAAATTGATACACAGGTCAAGAATGGTGAGCTTTTACATCTAATAGGGGCGTCGTCCATGGGGGGGACAAAATGCCTCTATAGCGCCCCCTTGAAATTTTCAAAAAACCCTCCCCATAGCGTTTTTTTTGGAGAAGGAACATGGAAATTGGTACACATGTGTATGTTGTCCAGACGCACATAAAAGTCTCTGGCACCAATGGTCTACTCCAAACAGGAAGTCGGCCATTTTGATTTTGACTTGTCATTTTGGCGTGATTTCCACATGTTGTATTTTAACGAACTGGTCCTAGGGATTTCATCCAATGGACTTCAAATTTTTTACAGATCATCCAGAGACCATACTGATCAAAAGTTGTGCTCTGCATGTCTGTAGGTCAAAGGGCGTGGCTGCTATGGTGCTGCCATTTTTGACCCATCGCCATGCATATTCAAGCAGCTCTCTCTCCCACATAATTCATCCAAACTGCTTCAAAATTTCTGTACATAAGAGCCTCAACACCTCCATATGCTCGCAGGCAATCTCGCTCATGGCGCCTCCTTGTGGAAACAGGAAATGCAATCTTTTGGTCTTTGGTTTGTTAAATGTGCAGCTGCTCAAGTGATATAATTTCAGTTAAATTTCAATTTTATTTATAAAGCCCAATATCACAAATCACAATTTGCCTCACAGGGCTTTACAGCATACGACATCCCTCTGTCCTTATGACCCTCGCAGCAGATAAGGAAAAACTCCCCCAAAAAAACCCTTTAACGGGGAAAAAAAACGGTAGAAACCTCAGGAAGAGCAACTGAGGAGGGATCCCTCTTCCAGGACGGACAGACGTGCAATAGATGTCGTACAGAACAGATCAGCATAATAAATTAACAGTAATCCGCATGACACAATGAGACAGAGAGAGAGAGAGAGAGAGAGAGAGATGCAGGTAATGACAGTAGCTTACAACAACATTATTGAAAGTAATAATGTTATAGTTATAGTTCTGGCTACTGTGGTACAATATGTTGAAAGTATGTATTAATATCTGGCAGTATACACCACGCACACACACATAGGCCTACACAAACACATTTGCCCATCATTAATTGTCCTGCATGTCATGTGAGTGGAATAATGTTTAATAGGCTGTAGGTAATATTAATTATTAATATTAATATTAATTAATATTATTACTTTCATTAATGCTGTTGTAAGCTACTGTATGCTCGTAGGCAATCTTGCTCATGGCGCCCCCTTGTGGAAACAGGAAATGCCATCTTTTACACTGACAAACACCAACCTCAAGCTCCTGACCTGATTAACTACATTTTGTGGAAACATGACGATCAAGTTGATGAATCTCCACAGTGACACACGTGTCCTGTCATGTTTCAGGCTGCGGCGGCGGCGGCGGCGGTGTCGACTTTTCATCCTTCGCCACGGAACATCAGCTTGGTATAAATCCTTCATGCATTGTCCGATTTGCTCAAAACTTCACATGTGTGATGAGGGTCCACCCCTGAAAGCACATGGCCACATCTGGTTACGCTCGTAGCGCCACCTGGTGGGTGAACGAAACATTGCATTTTTTCGCTCCTGCCAGGTTTTCTCGCTTCGTGCCACAGCCCCCACGTGCTTCAGGCCCCCACGGTTGCATGGGGGAGCGAGGGCCCGATCACAGCTGCTTGCAGCTTTAATTAGGGCCCGAGCAGGTCACAGACCTGCGAGGTCCCTATTGTTTTTCTCCTGATTATTTATATATATATATATATATTTTTTTTTTTTCTTCCGCCCATATGATCGCATTTTTCACTGCCTGAACATGCTCCAAAACTCACCAAACTTGGAATATAAGTCACACCTGGTGAAAAATTTTATAATCTATTGTCCTCCTGAATTTCCACCACTAGGTGGCGGTATTATTAAGGAAAGTACGTTTTGGCTCATAATTCCCATATACTTTGTCGCACATTAAAAAAAAAGGCAATTTCACCGATTTGCACGAAACTTTGCACACAGCATCTGTGGAGTCTCCTGACAAAAAGTCATTAAAAGAATTACGATATTCCAAAGAATACTTAAGGTATTACATAGCAACTTCCTGCAGATTTAGTACAAAACAGAAAGTGTTGCATATCTCCACATTGATGTGTCCAAATGACATGAAACTCAGTTTACTACTTCCTGATGAGGCCCTGAGGCTCAGTGCAAAATTTCGGGTGATGACCACAAGGTGGCGCTCTTTAAATTGAAGTATTTTGTATCTCAACATGGGTTGGGCGGATTAACATAAAACTTGGTAAAATTATTGTCAATGCCCTCCTGAGGATAGCTGACGAAGGACTTACCGATCCGCCGCTAGGTGGCGCTCTGGTGGTTGTCTAATTTAATATTTGGCACTGTGCCAACACCATAACGGTCATGGAAATAAAATTGATAGGGGTGGTATAGACTGGCTCCTGTAACTCACACACCAAAAATGACCAGCAGGTGGCGCTATTTTCAATGCAAAAGCGTTTTTGGCTAATAACTCCCACATAATATGTCGCACATTGTTAAACCTTCTATTTACATGTTCTCTGAATTCAGCTGAATTGTGTGGTGTAAGCCACGCCCACTGTCGTTGTAACTTTCCATTCGCTAAATCACAACAAATGAAAAACGTACTTTTTCGAACTCTTCCTAGGCGATTTGACTGATTTGCACCAAACTTTGCATGTAGCATCTGTCAACGCTCCTGACTAAAAGTTATTAAAAGAATTTTGATAGTCCAAAAAACGCCCAAAATATGAAACAACAAATTCCTGCACATTGTGTTCAAAACAGACAGTCTTTCATATCTTGACCAAATACAGTCGGATTACCACAACACTTGTGCTAATTGTGTTCCATGGCCCGATGAGGGTTTGTGCAAAATTCAGTGCAAATCGGCCAATAGGTGGCGCTCTGGTGGCAGTCTAATTCGTGTGAATGGAAGTAAATTGGGAAATCTTCAAATCCTCTTCAAAACTCATCGACTTTCAACCTCTTCTTGTCCCTCATACTTTGAGCTAGAGACACCATGTCAACTTTTAAAGAGTCAGAAGACCTTGAACTATTCGGCATGTATTCAGCTTCTACTTTTTGGAAAAATACATACGTGGGTTGGGTGCCTACCTGTATACTGGAAATGTAAGTGAGAGATAACATTTATTTTTTATTTATTACAGCTGACAAGACTTCTAGGTGCACGCCCCCCGACGGCAGCATGCCCCGACACATGTGGACTGCGCGGGCCGTTCATCGCTGCTTGCAGCTTTAATTAGGGCCCAAGCACCTAGTGGTGCGAGGACCCTATTGAAATGGCAATTCATTTGGAGGAATAATAATAATAACAATAATAATAATTAGGGCCCGAGCACCTAGCGGTGCGAAGACCCTATTGAAATGCAAGGATTTTTTATTATTAGGGCCCGAGCACCTAGCGCTGCGAGGACCCTATTGAAATGCAAGGATTTTTTATTATTATTCTTCTTCCTCCAAATGAATTGCCTTTTTGGGAGGCTTAACATACCCGAAAACTCATGAAACTTTGCACACATCTCAGAACTGGTGAAAAATTTGATATTTTAAGGGTCTCGTGCATGGGTTCCAAAAAATGGCTCAGAAATGCTCAAGAATACAAAAGTTTGAGGAAACAGCCCCTGAAGCTTGTTTAACCTACATGTATGAAACTCAGCAGACTTATATACCACTCACAGACGTACAAAAAAGCCTCTTGGAGGCATGCTCTAAACCCAACAGGAAGTCGGCCATTTTGAATTTACTGTGCAATTTTGAGGCATCTTTGGCCATTTACAGGGGTCCTAAATGAACGAACTAGTCCTAGAGATTTCATCCGATCAACTTCAAACCTTGGTCTGTCCCATCCCAAGACCTTGAAGATGAAAAGTTATCAAAAGCTTGAGTTTTCGTCA
>NC_065522.1:23079448-23083872 GCF_006386435.1 Epinephelus moara | reverse complement strand
AAATGAAGCTTTTGAGTTTTCATCAAACGCTGTCACTGTGGCGCCGCCTTGTTCGCCATTAAACACGATGTTGTTTTGAAGGGACAAGGGATGCTTGAAAACTCACCAAACGTGGCATACACATCACAGGTCACAAGTCCTGTTGTCTGATGTGATTTTTGTGCTTTGATGCACCAAGATGGCTCAACAGCGCCCCCTAGAATATTTCAATTAAGCAGCCCCCAAAGCTGGTTTGACCTGCATGTATGAAACTTGGTAGTTCCCTGTAACACTCTACTACGTCCAAAAAGTCTCTTGGAGCCATGCTCCAAACCCAACAGGAAGTCCGCCATTTTGAATTTACTTGTGCCACTTTTGTGCATTTTTGCCCATTTCCAGGGCTTGTAAATTAACGAACTTGTCCTACAGATTTAATCAGATTGGCTCCAAACTTGGTGTATGTAAGCATGACTATGTTGTGACCAAAAGCTATCACAGGATTTGCCCAGTGTTGAATGGCGCTCCCGCTGCTGAGCGTTGAATCTTGAGGTCTTGCCATGAAAAACGAAATTGCTGTAACTTTGGCATAAACGGTCCAATCTCCACCAAACTTCACATGATTCATACTAGTCCTGCCCTGAACACATTAACATAACCATATTTCTTGATACTCATAGTGCCACCCAGTGTCGACAGGAAATAGGTCTCATCAAACACTTATGGTTCGATTTATCTGAAAGTTACATGCTGTGGTGGGTTTTAGATGTATAAAAACATGATGTATAATTAGTGCACACTCCAACTCCCCCTAGTGGAAAGAGAAAGTGATACAAAATGTGAAATATGTCATTCCAGCACTGTAACAAGGATAGGCCAAGTTGCTCCTGCATGCAATGTCTAACTTTGACAGAAATGAACTGACGCATCAGAAGGCGTCCTGCCAGCCCCCCCGAGTTGCGTGAAGGTGCGAGGGCCCATTCATCGCTGCTTGCAGCTTTAATTATTATTATTATTATGCCGACATTTCATGTCCCAATTTCGCCCCTTTCCCAAATTTCAAAATGCTTCTAACTTTCCACATTCATCCGGCCGGATCCGAAATTCGATATTTTTGGGCGGTTGCACATGGTCAACGCGAAATGCCGAAATAGTGCCCCCTACAAATATTCAAAATACCCTCGCTGTAGGAACAAAAAAAAAAGGCCGCTGAGGCCGCTTGCTGATGCGTCACTCCAGAGAAAAGTAAAAAGAAAAGGACGTTGAATTTGTCTTGAAAATGATCCAGGTTTATTGTAACAAAAGGATCAAAAAAGGCAGCAATCAATTATTATAATGCAACAATAAAATAACAAACAATAAGTACTTGTGTGGCTAAAACAAATGGGAAACGGTGACGGTCAACAAAAAATATTTCAGCCTACTATAGGAACGCTTTCCTTTGTCAGACTCCCGCCACCACACAACCCCTTAAATAACCAAAAAGCCACACCCATAAGCCCCAACATGATGACATAACATAAGCATAATTTCTATAATTTAAACTTATCAGTAACATAAACTTAAAGTTCATTATAAGTAGGCAAAAGCAAATATATATTATTTTGGCTGCTACAATACCGGCCCCTAATTATTATGCCTCAAACAATAATAATTACCAATCTAACAACAATAACAAGTACAGCATACAACAACACACACACCAGTACATTTCAATATTACACAATCTATTGTGGAGATCTTCTTTCTTCTTCGCACACAGTCTTTGAATAAGAGTGACCTTCACCATCAGTCAAGATCAGCAAAGAGTCCATAGTGTATGTACTGTGGTGTAGTGTATGCAGGGGCAAGGGGCATAGGTCAAAGTCCAAAAAAAAAAAAAAAAAAACACAGCAAAAACAAAGTCAATTTGGGCTTTTCAAAATTCTTCTGCTTCCAGCAGAAGACAAATCTTGTTAATCGGTCTGTTCAGAAATCCAGTCTTGGTCTTTATCCGAACACAACGAACAAGTCCCTTTTTGTCCAAGATGGTGTCTGCAATTTTTCCAGTCAGCCAGGTGTTTCGAGGTGCTGATTCATCCAATATGACCACAATGTCTCCTGTGGTGAAATTGCGTCTGATGTTTGACCATTTCTGCCTTTCCTGAAGTTGAGGAAGGTATTCTTTAATCCACCTTTTCCAAAACAGGTCTGACATATACTGAATCTGTCTCCACCTGCGGCGAGCATATACTGTATGTCATCCTTGTCAAACTGTCCTGGTGGAAGGGAAGGCGTTGTCTTGAGGAGTAGAAGGTGGTTTGGGGTAAGTGCCTCCAGGTCATTAGGGTCTGTAGAAGCCTTGGTGATTGGTCGACTGTTGAGAACTGCCTCTGCTTCACATAAAACTGTGTGAAGACCCTCCTCATCAAGACTTTGTACATTCAAAGTTGAGTTCAGAACCCTTCGCACTGATTTTATCAGTCTTTCCCATACACCTCCATGATGTGAGCCAGCAGGGGGGTTGAAGATCCAGTTGATTCCTTTGTTAAGCAGTGCATTGTGGATCTGATTTTGATTCCAACTGTTGATTGCTTCTTTCAACTCCCGCTGAGCTCCCACAAAGTTGGTGCCATTATCAGATCGCAGTTCTTTGACCTGACCACGTCTGGCTATAAAGCGCCGCAAAGCATTGATGAAAGAGTCAGTGTCAAGCGATGTTGCTACTTCGAGGTGAACTGCTCTTACAGCTAAGCATGTAAAAATGACACCATAGCGCTTCATCACCTTCCTTCCATGCTTTACTCCAAAGGGTCCAAAATAGTCCACTCCAACATATGTAAATGGAGGTTCATCAGGAGTAACTCTATCTTGGGGCAAGTCTGCCATCTGCTGTTGACCAGGGGCAGCGTTTACACGCCGGCAAACAACACATTTTGAGATTATTTTTCTGATCAACACAGTGGCACCAGGAATCCAGTATTTCTGGCGTAGTCTGGATAACATATGGTTGCGACCACCATGACCCAACACCTCTTCATGAACATGCCGCAGAATCAGATCTGAAATGTGGAAATCTTTAGCCAATATGATAGGGTGTTTCACCTCTTCTGGCATTGCTGCCCTGCTGAGTTGTCCTCCAACTCTCAACACATCATTTTCCAGGATGGGGTTGAGTTTGAAAATGTGGTTGGTCCGCTTGACATTCATTCCTTTCCTGAGACATGAGATTTCATCTGCAAACCTTTTTCTCTGACAAAAGCAGATTATCTCAATTTCAGCAGCTGCCAGTTCCTCCACTGTGAGACGAGGGTTTTCCTGAGTCTTACGATTTCCTGTGTTCTTTTGTGGCAGGTTTCCCTGATGGATGTTGTCAGAGTTAAGTTGAGCATGAGCATCAGTGGTTTGTTTCCTCTTTCTGCTGAGGTGCAGAAGAAGTCCTTTGAGTCTGAGCATCCATGCCACAGCTCTTTTCAGATGAGTCCAGGATGAGAAATGGTGGATGAAGTGTGTTACTGGATCCACGGTGTCAGATGTTACTTGAGTGGCATTTGCAACAATGCTCCTGACTTCAGAGTCCTGGGGTGAGATTTTTTCCAATCCATCAGGATTTTAAGGCCAATCTTCCTGAGGCTGAAGAAGAAATTGAGGCCCATGCAGCCATGTTTCCTTTTGAAGAAAAGTTGCAACTCTTAAACCTCTGGAAGCCATATCTGCTGGATTGTTAGCAGTGTTGACATATCTCCACTGTTGTGTGTGTGAGACTTTGTGAATTTCAGCAACTCTGTTGGCCACAAAAGTCCGAAATCTGGTGGTTTTGTTATTGAGGTATTTAAGCACAGAGGTGCTATCGGTCCAGAACATAGAATCTGTCAGTTCCATCTGCAGCTCTTTTATCCACATTGTGTCCATTCTGCTTGCCATTGTAGCTGCAGTCAACTCCATTCGAGGGATAGTGGTTGGCTTTAATGGAGCTACTCTTGCTTTTCCCATAACAAACCCGCAGTGTGTTTGGCCATGGTTATTATGCAGCAGCAGATAACTCACAGTTCCATAACTGTCCTCACATGCATCTGAAAAATGGTGCAGCTGAGCAGATGACACTGTTCCAAAGTCTGTGGATTTGAAGCATCTGTCCACCTTGAAGTCTTCTAGCCTTTGAAGCTCTTGGATCCAACACAACCACTCCCGTACAGTAGACTCAGGCAATGCATCATCCCAACCAACCTTTTTTCTGCAAAGATCTTGCAGGATTTTCTTGGCAGTCAGGACAACAGGAGCCAGGTGAAGGTGATTTTGAACCTGAAGACGTCAGATTGAACACACCACTGTACACCTAGGACTCTCTCCACAGGTAGGTTGTCACAGTCCATATCCAGGTTCTTCATTTCTTTTGCTTTTTCTGTTTCTGGTATGGCAGCCAACACGCAACGGCTGTTACTGATCCACCTGTTAAGCCGGAAGCCTCC